>NC_135536.1:84575411-84817911 GCF_045843805.1 Urocitellus parryii
AGTCATGGTCTGTTGGCCCAATTGCTTGTCCAGCTGGGGATGTGGCTCAGTGGTAGAATGCTCGCCTTGCATGTATAAGACCCTGGGTTTGATCCCCAGCACCACTCCCCGTAAAAAAAAAAAAAAAAAAAAAAAAGCAAAACAAGAGATAGAAACTTGTATATTGGTTACATTGAGTAACTCCCCATTCCTGAATACTCACCCTAAACTTTTAGAAATTTGGGTATAACATTTACAAACTTTTGCCATATCCACATGATATCACATAAGCTAATAATAAATATATAATAGTTATTTGATTTTTCTGTATTAATTATATATTTTTTATAATTCTAAAAGAAGGAAAGGTAATATTACAGCTCAAAAGACTTGGGGACACTGCTTATATTGATTTATTCTCAGATTGGTTGAATTATAGTTTAGAAAACATTTTTTTCAAAGTCTGTGGAAAGTGAACTTTTAGAGTCCTGTAAACAGTAGTCTATGTTTTTGTTGACATAGCATACTAATCATACCTTGGCTAGATGTAGTAATCTTGGACCTTGTCCTTTTCCCTTAAAATTATTTATCCATTACTCCACTCTTTTTTACTATTTATTATTGGTGAAAAAAAATTTGAGTCTAATTGGATTTTTCTTCATTTTGATGTTTGGGATATGTTCTTTACTTTGATGCTTATGTGATTCTCTTTATTCTTGAAATATCTCCACATTATTTCATATGCCATTCTAACTGCTAATTTTGCCTGTGATTTACAATTTCTTAAGATTATTTGGGTTTTTCTTTTCTTCAGAATATTTTAGATTTCTATTAGAATATAAGTGTTTTGGTCTTTTAAGGAAACATGTCATAAATGTGTTAAGCTTTCTGTGCTCTTTCCTCTCTGTCAGCTTTCCTCTCTCCATTATTATAAACCTGTGACATTTTTTTTCTTTGCATCTGCACATAGCATGTTTTTTCATATTGTTGATTTGCATTATCTGCCTCATATTTTCATTTTTACTGTGAAAATAATAATAGATTATCTTGACATAATATACTTATAAAATAGTACATAATCATTAAAGAAAAAAGTGTGTTACATGATAGTAAAGTCATTTCATGTGCTTATACCAGGGATAAGCACTCCTGTCTGGGATACACAGCATTAGATATTTTCAATATTTATCTAAAGATCGATTATATCATGTTTCTTCTTATTTTGAATTTTCCCCAAATGATAAAAAACTACTCATTCATAATAAGAAAGCCTCAAATTTAATTCTAATATATTTAGATACCTAAAAGTTGCTCTGACAGGGGAGGGAATGTAAGTAGGACTTGTATTTTTGAGTAGCTTTCTTTTTCACTTGGCAATTTATTCACTTATTCATTCCTTTGCAGTTTATTGAGTAGCTATCTTGTATAGAGCAACTCTGGAGTGATAAGAGAAATATTTCTACTTTAAACAGTTTGCCAAATTCCCTGATACAAATAGTTTGTTAGTTCACCAGGTGAACCATGCATTCTTAAAGGGCATATTGCACAAATAGAAACACAGTAAACCTGCAGCATTAAAATTTCGTTGGTGGGTGGGGAGAGTGAAACAATTAAAAAAAAAAGAAGTCTAAAATTCTTAGGTGGGCTGTAATGAAAAAATGGTTAAAAAACGTCTATATAGACCGTGAATTTGGGCTACATAAAGCTGAACTTGGAATCTGAAACCTCATAGCTTTACAACTAGTAATAAACCTGTAAGACTTTTTCTTATCTTCTTGGAGTGATCTACTATGAGCCTAATTCTTCCTCTATGTAAAAGCCTGCAGATATTTAAAGAAAATATTGAGGAAATATATGTAAGTGTGGCATGGTTGCAAATTTTAGCATTCCAACCAATCTCTTGTAAATAGATGGCAGTAATATTTAATCAAGTATCAAGTGATTGACAGACAAAAGGAGTTCTTTCAGTTCCATTATATGAGGGAGAAGAGGGCAAATGAATTAGGAAATTTAAGAATGGCTTTCATGGAGGAGCTCAGAATTGAATTGGAAGTTTCGGCCCAAAGAAAGATGAGGAAGCCCACTCCAGATGTGGAAGGGGGGTGCGGAGTGCAAGAATGAACTATGATCATAGCATTAACAGGTGCTAGGTAAATATTCATTGATTAGGGTTTGATGGCATATGTGGCTGAAAAGCTGCAAGTTGCCTGAGATTCTGATCAGTGACTACTCAGTCTTTACATAATACATTCATATTTGATGATTCTAGTTTAAATTATTTCTTCTATGAGTATGTGTTAGTAGAGAGCAGAATCTAATTTGTCCCTATAGGATTCCTTAATGTTAAAAGACACTTTTTATTCAGGTTACCAAGTGGAATCAAACTGCTTTAGGTATCACACAAAATGCTCCTATAGGCCACAGGCAGTATTGCAGTAGTCCAGGAAAGACACAGATCAGCCCCCATGGAGATGTAGTTTAAGACCTCATGACCTTGATGTACAAAGGCCTTAAACCAGCTTTTGAAGAAAAGATTAAATACCAACTGGTATTTAGGCTTTGTTGTCTGGGAGTTCAGCCTCTGGAGCAGCCACAACAAAAGGCAAAATTCCTCGTGTGCCTTGGGAGTGTTTCCAACAGCAGGTGCCTTCTCTATTGAGCTGTTCAAACACATGGAGTATTTTTCTTCAGTGAAGGGAGAACTGAGTTCTAACACTACAGTTCTGACTGCCCATCACATCTTTATCCCGTCTTGTCGTCTTGTCTTTCTCTCACTCATCCTTTTTTCTGTCCTGTCTGCTAACATCCAGTATACAATTAGCCCATGGTGGTTCACTTATACTCAATGTGTGATCTTGGATTAGGGATCCCAGCTATATACAATCTTGCCTCTGTTTTATTTCAGGTATAATCTATTCAAAAGGCATTATTTGTGGTGGGTAGGACTTCTGAGAGTCCTGAGAGCACAGGTGATATACCTGCTTATTTGTCTCACTGCCTTCTATCAGTCACTGGCTACATATCTGACCTTACATTAAGAAAAGCAAGCATAAAAATGGATCTTATGTCAGTGATTCTTGGGGAGGTCTGCTTGCTTGATTGCTGGTGCTTGAAATTCCCTTAACTAGATAGAAGTATCCTTCTATTATATGGTTATAGACATGAATTACGACCTCAGCCCCCAGAGGGATAGCATATTAGCTTAATACACAGGTAGAAAGGACTTCTACCTGTGTAGAAGCTTTGATAATGAACTGTACACTGAGTGCCACAAAAGGGTGTGTCTGTCTGTGTGTAAGAAGGAATAATCTGGCATTGCCAGAATTTGTCTGATGAACAGATTGTCTTCTGTCTATCTATAAAGAACAGGTCCTGACTTCATATAAACTTCACGAAGTCTGTCTTTTTTATCCGCTTAACAAAAGACAATAATAGCTATGCTTATTGATAATGCAATGTTGTTGGGAGGCAGAAGGCAGGCCTCACCATCATCTAACAACAGCTAAAGTAACAGTAACAACCATAATGGCCCAAGTGCTTTACATTGTCTGTTTAATTTCATCTTCACAACAACCCTGCAAGGTAGGCACTGATTTTATTCTCTTTTATTGACATTGGGACTAACAATCACCAATCACAGACATTAATTAACTTGTTGAGATAACATGGCTGGTAGGTGGAAGGTTCAGGCCTCAAACAAATCTGTCTGATTCTTGACTTGTGTGTAGCAACTGTTCCATATTGCTTATCTGCTTGAAAGTTTTTACTGCATGGCTTTCTGGGTTCACCTTTCTTTTAGAAACCATGTTTTTCCTCTTTTGAGGAAGATGTAAATAAAAATTATGATCTCGATATGTTACTTCTAAGGCTTTGTCATAAGAGGCCTTAAGAGTCTGCCTGATTCTTTAGGGATGATTGTTCTTGGAACCCACCATTTCAAGAACTCCAAGCAGACCCTAGTGGGGCTTACATGGTGAGAAGCCAAGGCTCCTTCCCCACATGTTTCCATGCTGGAAACATGATTCACCATGGAAGTGATCCTCCAGCACTCATATGACTCACCCCACTGATAGCCATGCAAAATGTAAGCTGTCTTCATTGAGCCTAGCCGATGTTGCCAAAGAAAGAGCATATTGAGAAATTGTTGCTTAGATGCCTTTCCAAAGAAAGTGGGGGTAACATTTGAGAATCCAGTTGAACTGAATCTCAAACCAATAGGAATAAGTTATTTTGTTTTCCAAACTTGATGATTAGCACAGTATTTTGGCCGAAGACACAATGCCAACATTTGGAGGAATTAGGGCAACAATTTATTTTATAGCGATTGATGACCATTCTCCTAGTGGCCAGATCCCTTGCAACAGAGGTCTTTAGAGGTGATTGGCATGATTATCCACATTGCTGCCACGTGCTTTTTTCTCTATTGTTTCTGGCTTCAACTTCTTGAAGGGATCTTTTCTTTATATATTTTTATAATTCTAACTTCACAGTAGTTACATACACACACTCTCTTATTGTCTTCCTCTGAGTTAAGTGATTTACTGTAGTAGTGTGTAAGAAATTATATTTTTGGTTTGTCTTTTATAGATATTTGCTTTGTGGTTACCATGAAGATTACCAAAAAGTTATTTTGATTATATGTAGCAAGCTATTTTGAAATTGATAGCAGCTTAACATGGTCACAAAGCTAGGACCAAAAGCAAAAGGGGGGGAGGGGATATCTGCCCATTTTGTATCTTTCTGTATTGCCTATCTCATATTAACATAGTTACCATTTTAATTGCTATTTTTTAGTATTCTTTATAAAATATGAAATTTAATACAGCCATACTTGCAGTATTAAAGCATTCTGAGTTTTTGTTTTTTAATGTCTTTTTTAGATGTAGGTGGACACAATACCTTTTATTTTATTTATTTATTTTTGTGGTGCTGGGGATTGAACCCAGGGCCTTGTGCATGTGAGGCAAGCCCTCTACCAACTGAGCTATATCCCCAGCCCCCGAGTTTGTTTTATAATTACCCCTCTCATTGAGTTTCATACCTTTCCATATTTTCTTTTCTTTTTTTTTTCTTTTTCTTTTTTTTTTTTTTTTTGTTGTTGTTGTTGGTGGGTACTAGGGATAGAATCACCCAGGGGCACTTTACCATCATTCTATATTCCCAGTCCTTTTTATTTTTATTTCTTTATCTTTTGTTTAGAGACAGGGTCTCATTAAGTTGCTAAGACTGACCTGGAACTTAGAATCCTCTTTCTTTAGCCTCCTGAGTCACTGGGATTATAGATATGCACTACCATGCCCAGATCATTGTCTCTTTTTAGCAGTTTGAAAGTCTCTCTTCAGCATTTCTTCTAGGCCAAGTCTGGTAGAGATGTATTCTCTCAGTTTTTGTTGGTGTGGGAATGTCTTTATCCGGCCTTCATTTTTTTTTTTTTTAATGTTGGTTGTTCAAAACATTACATAGTTCTTGATATATCATATTTCACATTTTGATTCAAGCGGGTTATGAACTCCCATTTTACCCCGTATACAGCTTGCAGAATCACATCAGTTACACTTCATTGCTTTACATATTGATAAACTCATGTCTGTTGTATTCTGCTGCCTTTCCTATCCTCTACTATCCCCCCTCCCCTCCCCTCCCCTCCCCTCTTCTCTCTCTACCCCCACTCCTGTAATTCATTCCTCCCCCTTGTACTGTTTTTCCCTTTCCCCTCACTTCCTCTTGTATGTAATTTTGTATAACCCTGAGGGTCTCCTTCCATTTCCATGCAATTTCCCTTCTCTCTCCCTTTCCCTCCCACCTCTCATCCTTGTTTAATGTTGGTCTTCTTCTCGTGCTCTTCTTCCCTAGTCTGTTCTTAGTTACTCTCCTTATATCAAAGGAGACATTTGGCATTTGTTTTTTAGGGCTTGGCTAGCTTCGCTTAGCATAATCTGCTCTAATGCCATCCATTTCCCACCAAATTCTATGATTTTGTCATTTTTTACTGCAGAGTAATACTCCATTGTGTATAAATGCCACATTTTTTTTATCCATTCGTCTATTGAAGGGCATCTAGGTTGATTCCACAGTCTTGCTATTGTGAATTGTGCTGCTATGAACATCGATGTAGCAGTGTCCCTGTAGCATGCTCTTTTTAGGTCTTTAGGGAATAGACCGAGAAGGGGAATGGCTGGGTCAAATGGTGGTTCCATTCCCAGCTTTCCAAGAAATCTCCATACCGCTTTCCAAATTGGCTGCACCAATTTGCAGTCCCACCAACAATGTACAAGTGTACCCTTTTCCCCACAACCTCGCCAGCACTTATTGTTGTTCGACTTCATAATGGCTGCCAATCTTACTGGAGTGAGATGGTATCTTAGGGTGGTTTTGATTTGCATTTCTCTGACTGCTAGAGATGGTGAGCATTTCTGGGAACAAATCTTTACTCCTCACACTTCAGATAGAGCCCTAATATCCAGAATATATAAAGAACTCAGAAAATTAGACAATAAGATAACAAATAACCCAATCAACAAATGGGCCAAGGACTTGAATAGACACTTCTCAGAGGAGGACATGCAATCAATCAATAAGTACATGAAAAAATGCTCACCATCTCCGGTCTTCATTTTTAAAGGATAGTTTTACTGGGTACAATATTCTCAATTAACAGTTTTTTTCATTTAGTGAACATCTCGTGCCACTCTCTCATCCTGTAAGGTTTCTGTCAGGAAGTCTGCTATCAGGCAAATTGGGAGACCCCTGTGTGTTACATATTCCTTTTCTCATCCAGCCTTGAGAACCTCCTTTTTCTGTTACCTGTGAAGGATTGATATAATATGTCTTGAATCCGATCTGACTGGTGATCTTTGACCTTCCTGAACCTGGACATTTGTATGCTTTGGATTTGAGAAACTTTCTGTTATTGTTTCCTTGAATAAGCCTTTTATCCCTTTGGCACTCTTAAGTCCCTTTTGAGCCCAAATAACCTGAATGTATGCTCTTATAATATTGTCCTAAATTTCCTGTAAACTTTGTTCATTCTCTTCATTCTTTTTTTTCTTTTCTCCTCCAACTGTGCATTTTAAATGGCCTATCTTTGAGCTCACTAATTATTCTTTCTGTTTGATCTCTCCTGCTATTGATGACTTCAAACAAAAAGAGGAAACAAATATTCCCCTGAACTATTTGTTCAAGGGTCTTCAAAAACTTCAGCAACATAGCAAGATGAGCTTTTGTTGATAGGCCATATTTCCATGACAAACACCCAGAAATTAAAAAAAATAAATAAATAAGTTTTTTTAAAAAGTAGTCAAGAACAAACAAAATAAATTAAATCTTGGGTGTCAAAAATTGAAAGTGATACTGTATCCAGAGTAGTAAACAGGAATTGCTACCTTCAATGTAAACATGAGGGTGTGGTGCTTTTATTTTTAGCTCTGCAGAAGGAAAAATGTATAACCAGGAGCTGGAATTGAGCCTTCCCATATGGCTCAAATTATGAAGAAAGGACTGGGAAAATTCTACTTTCCTGAAGAAGATGATAAGGAAATGTGGGTTATGAAGTTTTAGGAAAAGAGAGAAAAATTATAAACAAGTCAGCACCATTTGTAGATTTGGGTTCATATTTGTGTTCTTATTTATTGCAGAAAGCCCAAGCTAAGAAATTAACAATAAAACTGGTCTCTATAGAAGTAAAGATGAAACTACTATGTCATAGCTCCTTTCATAGTGCATGGCAGCCAGACAATTCTTGCTGAAAATATATTCGTAGTAATAATTTACATATAAAGGGAGGAGGTAACCAACTTCCATGGGGAAAGATATATAGGAAGGTAGGTAGGCAGGCTGGCAGGTAGGTAGGTAGTAGATTATGTATATAGAGAAATCATGTACTAGCAAATGTTAATGTCATCCAGAAACCTTTTCACAAATAAAGTAAGAATCATGTTTGACCAAATATCTATGCATCCCTGGCACAATCAAGTTGATGGGATAAAATTAAATATCAAGAGACTAACAACTGGAGATCTGTCTTAGAAACAAGATGATTGAACAAAAATAGTAGGTACAGTAGCATGAAGGCTGGTGGGAACCAGAGGCTTCCTAATAGGAATGAGTGCTTTCTAAATTCCTTGTGTGCAGAATGATGATTAGATATTGATTCTGTTTAAAAATTTTTTTGAGAGGACTACTAAAGCAAAACTTGTAGAGTATATTACTTTCAAGGGAATTAAGGGAGAAAGGATGAATAAAAATAACTAAAAGTAGAAAAGAAAAAAGAGGAAGAAAGAATATGTAGAAGAATGTAAAAAATAAAAAGAACAAAGATAAGTCTGAATGTGTCCGTCACAATGAATATAAATGGATTAAAGTCATTTCTTAAAAAGTATAGAGTTTTCTAATTGGATTTTAGAAAATCTCAGTAATGCTGTTTTAAGAGTCATACCTCAGACGTGTTGACAATAAATTTTAAGATAAAGAATCAAAACATCAGATGTATGAGGCAGATACTATCCAAAAGAAAAGTGGTGAAGAGTATTACCACTTGATAACATCAAATTTAAGAAAAAATTTTATTAGAGTTATGATTTACTACCAGTAGGTATACTTACCAAGAATTATATGTATAACATTCAAAATGTAGCCTCCAAATAGAGAAAGCAAGTATTGGGAGAATTATAAGGAGAGACTGACAAATCTAGAATAGGAGCAGATGATTGTTTCATATCTAGTTTGGAAAAATAAGGATGCAGAAGATTTGAATAATACAATTAAAACTCTTTACCTACTAGACATATGAACTTTATATCTCAAAAATAGAAATTTCAATTGTTTAAAAACATGTTTCTAAAAATCTGTTACATAAAAAAACACAGAGGAAGCCAAACACACACTCCGTATTGATATAAATATCACAAATTAGAATGGCAAAAATTTAAATGTTTTTAAGTAATTTGTAGATCAAAGATAAAATAATAATGGAAGCTAAAAATATTTGTAAATAAATGACAAACTTATAGCATGTAGTTAAAGAAAAATTTATAGGAAAAATTAGTCTTAAAAATGTTAAAGAATTGCACATTACTATGAAAATAGTAACAAAAAGATAAGGTACTCAAAGTAGAAAACAGGACATAATGATGAGAAAAGATAATTTAAATGGCATTAAAAGAAATGGCACAGTAGAAAGAATCAACAAAGCCAAATTTTTATTTCCTGAAAATACTAGTAAAATAAATCCACCTTCTAGCAAGACTAATTTTAAAAAAAGTTTATGCTATGTTAGGCCATCTAAAGTAAATTGATTTCAGATCTGGAAGTTAGATTAGGGTGGTGGATGCATGTTTGTAGTTGTTCATATTAGAAGTATTTCACAATGAAAACATGTAATCTTAGGCATTGGGCTTTAGTCCATGAATTAGCTATTGCCTGTCTTCTGTAGCGTGATTTAACAGATACCACTTCTTTTCTCATGGATCTAATTCCAAGTGACTCACATTTTCTTCTTTATATATCCTTGTTAGAAATGAGAAATAGAGTCAGTTGAAGCAGTATCAGGGCAAAAGTGTGAAAGCAATAGAATGAGTACTTCTAGCAAAAGCTAGGGAGAACAGGACTCTTGTCCCTATGTGGTCAAAAAAAAAAAAAAAACTGAACGCAAATTGACAAACAGCCTAGGGACGGGTACCATGGAAGGCATCCACTCAAAGATTGTTAGTAATTTATTAAGTTACCTTAAATGCTATAATCACTTCCTATAGATGGAGACACTGGAGTTGAGAGTCTGCCTTTACTTTTCTGGTAGATGTTATTGTTCATCCCTTTGGGATGGCAGTTCCTAAAACTCAGAATATGTGAGTAAAAGTATGTTTGTGTTTTCTGGCCAGGTCTGAGACACAGGCATTGTTTTGTGAAGACTGAGTGGAAACAGCCACATGTGGAAGGCAGGCCAGCATTGGGTCTGCAGCAGAGTCCTGGACTTTGTAGTAGAGCTTTCTCTCTTGCTCTAAAAAATGCCAGGTTGAAAGAAGAAAAAAGACTTGTTATTAAATTTAAAATGTATATGTACTCAATATGTAGTTTTTACCATTCCATTTAAAACAACTAACTTTCTTTGGAATAGTATCCTAGTCAGTGAATTCGAACTATTTTTTAAAAATTTATTGGTTATAATTCTTATTCCTGATAAGCACACTGTTTTAAATTTGTATTGTGAGGAAAATTATGTCATCAGTTTCTTTTATCTTTTGATAGTTCCTTTTCTTCCCTCAAAACAAATGACCCAATATTTTTATGTCCTAGGATAATATCCCTAGTCTTTTTTAAAAAGAGCTTTAGTTTAAAGATTTTAGCAATGAATTTGCATATAATTTGGCATGAGGTCAGTAATTTTCCATAAGATAGCACTTCAGAACATGCTGTCTAATCATTAAAATATCAGTAATCTTTTCCTCATATGATGTGAGAGTTTGCAGTGGAGTACCTCAGCCACAGTTACGTATATTTGGAGAAGGGGCTAGTATTTCCTTGAGTCCCTTGAGTAGCCTCAGAGAAGGTAACCAAATGTGTGAACAATTGCTTTGATCTCCTCCAACAGGCCAGGCCTTAGAATTAGGTTGGAGAAATGAGGCATATTTTCCAAGCACATTATTATCTCTTTAATACTATTGCTGCCATAATGTGTTCCTTTGTAAGATGATGATTTGCTGCTTCATATGCTCAATATTTGTACCACTTATCAATGGTAATTTCTTTTAGAAGTAATTTGGTACAGCCTAAGTTTTCAGATGCAAATGCATAAGTGTGATTTGTCTCTCAGTATTACTTAAATTTAACAATATGGTATTGTAGCTCCTTTCTCCAGAGACTCACACTGGAACCCTTTTTGTTGGATTGAATAATATCATCACTTCCTATAGGTGAAAACACGAGTTGTGTCTGCATTACCTGCCTAGGTTGGGGAGTTGGAAGTAGAGATAGGGCTTGGTAGGATGACTGGTGTGGCTCTCTTTGTGATTCGATATGGCCTCTCTTAAGTGCGGAGCAAGCACATGTTTACAAATGATTCTTAAGTACACATGTGTTCCTGTAAGTATGCAGTCATGTAATTAATAGTAGGCAATAACTTAAATAATTTTACTTGATTTTTTTTTGAAGACTCAGTGCTGTGCTTATGTAAGATGTAAATTTCCTTATTTCTTTCCACAGTATTTACTAGCATTTATTGTATCTATTAGTGTTCCTATGTCAGGGAACTTTATAAAGAAAATGTTAGAACAAAAATCAGCTCAGAATTTAAGTGATGGAGATCTGTGATCTGTGTTCATTTTCTTAACTAGATACTTACACAATATGTTTGTGCTCATGTGGGTTAGATCCTAAGCCATTTTGTTAAATATTTGGGAGAGATGCCTCTGTAAGACTTTGTTAGAATTGATTGTTAGCTTGTTTAGAAACTTGTCTTCCTCCCATATAGTAAGAGGAACTCTGGCCACCTGGGCTGCTACATGCTCACTGTGAGCAAGTGACAAGGTCTCTGACCTTGCTTTTCAAAGGATATCACCTCACATAACATTCTTCACTAGATACCTTTCTTAATGCTTCGCTTTACATCCCTGGGAGTCCAGGATAATTTTCATGTGAATGAGGCATATTTTAGGTGGAAAATTTGTGTATGTATAAAATGTATACACACAAGGTGGATATTCTGTAGCCATAGACTCTGTATCCATGAATTCAAGCAATCACCAATGAAAATATGTGAAGTAAAAAATTGCATCTTTGCTGTGCATTTTTTCTTGTCATTATTTCCTAAACAATACAGTAAAACAACTATTTACATAGAATTTACATTGTATTAGATATTATGTGTAATTTAGAAATGAATTTAAAGTATATGGGAGAATGTGCATAGGCTATATGCAAATACTATGTGGTTTTATATAAGGGACTTGAGCATCTGTGGAATTTGGTATCCATCAGGGGATCTTGGAACCAATCCCTGAGAGAATCAAGAAACAACTATATATACATGTATATACACATACCCCCAATTTTTTTTCTTATTTAAAATTCCCTCAACTGTCAACTAGTGTCATCAACGTTACTACTCTGTGGGATGTATGTAACATCTTACAGCAATTGATGAGAATTATTTTGAAAAGGTTTAATATTCAGAGATAGCTGAAATTTATTTTTATTGACACCATTGAAGTCTTTAAGTCTGACCTGCCTTTACTAAGCTTTGCATGTGCATATGCTTGGTTATAAAATACCTACCCATAAAAGGTAAATATTTTCTTTTGTTTTTGTTTCGCTTTTTAATTTTGTTGCTGTTGTTGTTGTTTTTTCCTCAAGTGGGCTTTTCCAAAGCTAATTTATCTTCAAAGAGACATATGCTTTAGGTCTGTACTTGTTCATTTACCTTGGAAAAATTAGGTCATCATCAAATCTGGCGATGTGGCTTGTAAACTTGGCAACATGGTCTAATTAAAAACTTCCCTTATATTAAAAAAAGGGAAAATGATTATAATGAGTAATGTTTTTGTTTTCATGGTTTGTGTGTATATAGGTATTTGTCACTTCTCATGTTGCATTGAAAGTATGTTGACTGTCTGCTAATAGTTCATCTCTTTTCTTCTACAGCTTCCAAGTCTGTTATAAATAGTATGCTACGGGACCCTTCTCAGATTCCAGATGGAGTTCTAGCAAATCAGGTCTATCAGGTATTAATCACAGCTGTCTATTTTCAGTAGCAATGCTGTTATCTGCCTAGCAGAGTAAAGGATTTTAAACCTCATTTAATTACTGTCATCATAAACTATCACTGAGGTCAGGGTGCACCATAAATGGCAATGCAATATTTGTGAGAAGAGCATTTCACTTTTTAATAGCTTGCTTTTATAGTAAATAAAAAGCATGCAATTTTTGTTTTCTGTGATTAAATCTGAACAGCCTTTTGATAGCATTCTTTTTTGGGGATGGGGGAAAGAAAAGTAATTACTGCTTTTAGGATGTTTACTGTAATAGTTTTTGTAGTCTCCCCCTCACTGAATCCCCATCCCACTCCACACACACATACCCCTTCTCTTATTTGTCTGCAGTGCATTGTGAACGACTGCTGTTATGGACCACTGGTGGACTGCATCAAACAGTATCCTTTCCCATAAAATTTTAGGTGCACAATTGACGAGCTTAGACTCAGTGGAAGAGATGTGTCTAGCTTTAACCTGACATAAAGTTCTGCTTCACAAAACACATTTCATACTCTTTTATATTCAATCAGCTGGAGGGTCATTGCAGACCATTCTTTCCTACAGCTTAAGGGAAACCAGATAGGCCCCAGGAAGGTGTCAGTTCAGCAGTTGCACTCACATGCTGATTTCAAACTGCTTGGTTTTCAATGAGTTTAAAGGTACAGAGTCATTAGGCAGGTAACATACTGTCTTGGAATGTAGCTAACCATTCCTGTGAACATTTTTTAAAATATAACAAAGTTCCATTGAAAAGGAGCCAAATTCTGTAGAGTTTACTAAAATAAATTTTGAGCCTTGAGTTAAAGGATGATGTTATTAAAATGTTGCTGGAGACCCTCACATTTTAAAGGGCAGTAGACTCTTATTGCTTAAATGCTGATTACTATCTGAGCTGTCATTTGGATCCCTAATAAACATTTTTAGAGAAACCATGCTAATTTTTCCCTGGGGACTGAATTTAAGGCTGTGAAAACAGATGTCTAGTCATTCTTCATTAAAAACATTGAGATTTCTAAAGAGTTAGTGTTTACTTCTCAAAGTAGGATTGGGTGGATGGTAACCGTTTAGTGAACCAGGACATTACTAATCAATGTTTTGGTAGTCTTGTAGCAACAGTGAGAATTTTGGTAATTTTTGACTAAAAATACTATTTAAATGCTAATAATTTTAATGGAAATATCTCAGTCTATGAGTCTTATACCTCTTACTATAAACATGGCTTTCATTAGATAGATTTTGTTAGCATTGGTGGCTCCATTACCAGTTGTGACTGAGTGATTACTAGTCAGGGGTTTTGTTGGAAGTTCTTGCAAGTTAAATGTGTTCACATGCATCTGTGTGCATGCGTGTGTTTTGGGGTATGTGTGTGTGTGTGTGTGTTTATATTACTCCTTGTTTCACAAAGGCTTAGAGTCAGTAAAACCATGATAAGAAAATTCTTTCTTTCCTAAATTAAGATTTGAAAGTAATCTTTTTTAACAGGGCCCTCTTTTAAGAATATTTAATACCTAACATATTGCCTCTCATTCATATGTATATTTATATGTGGGGGGGAGTGTGTGTATATATGTATACACACACACACACTTGCCTTTTTATTTAACTAAAGTGAAACTATATTTCTATTTTGAGTGTGATATTAATGTAGTGTTAGAAATTGTAGGAGTGCCAACCTCATGTTGCTGTAGTGATAAAGTTTAGCACATTCGTGTAACAACTCACACCGTCTGAGAGTATCTGGGGCTGAATTACATGTTAATTTTAAAGCACATAAAATAGTTAAAAATCAATTTAAAGTTAAGGTTTTAAAAGCATAATGTCTTTTGAAGGATTGCATATTGATTTTAAATATAACTATCTAATTATATATGCATGGACTAAAGTATGAAGTCAACTGCTTTGTAAATGCCAGGAGGCTATTTTTCAGTAATAGTTGAGATGCTTACGGGAAAGTAGATTGCTGTATTGCTGGCGAAGAAAATGGCTTGTGAGGTTATTTACAAGTTTTGCCCCATGGTCACTGCCATACATCAATAATAGGTATTCTTATAGACAAAGTCTAAGTGTTTCTGCTTATGGAACATTATAAATTCTGCTTGGTGTATTTTCCTTATGTTTTTGCTATCATTCACTTTCCTTTTTTTGGCTGTGTTATTGCCAGTAGAAGTTAATGTAGTACGTGACTTCAATTGATAAAGATAATGATGTATGTCTATAAGTTGCATTCACCAACTAGATTATTATTTTGCAGTTCCATTATGCCTGTTGTCAGTAAAATTACTATTTTTATAAGGTTTATTTTCTAGACCTTCCATTTTATATATGTTTATATCAAGCAATGCATAATCAAGAAGTATGTCTTTCCAAAATTTCAAATTGGTGATTGCTTTTACTATTGCAAAATAAAACCAGCTAGGAAATTTATAGAGAAACTGATTTTATTTTTGCATTGAAGTAGTAGCAATTTCATGTAATGTGAATATGCTTGCAAAGATGTCTTCTAGACGGATCAACAGAAGTACTTTATTTCACACTGAATAAGAATTATTAGTTTTCCATGTGAGTGAAAATGCTTTTATTTGTTATTCTTATAAATTGGTAATGTTTACAGTACTTACTTTCAGTAAATTACTTCGTTTTCCAACAGAGAAAGTACATATTTGGTAAAAGGAATAGGTATAAAATCTTTTTATTCCATTATGAAAATGTTATATGTGAACATTTGTGTAAATAGAATAAAGTACCTTGGTCATTGACTAATAAGACACCATGGAAGGGTTAGTAGTAGTGAGTGTATGTATTGACATTGTGCTTTCTCTTTCCGCCTCCCTTATTTTGGGATGATGTGCCTGCTGTTTTTTTTCTAGCTAGCCATGCCCATCCACACCTTTCCTACCGTATCTCAACTCACCAAGGAAAACATGTGAGAAGGTAACCACTTCAACTTTCCAAAGTGTGACTCCAGACCCCACTATTAGATAGAGGCCTGCATAGAGATGCAAGAAAATATAATGATGCAGGAAGCCTCAAGTGCTGTGGGTTTCATTTCTGTACCATCAGTAACCTCAGTTTCATGATTCAACATTTTAGATGTAAATAATTTACAACAATAAAAGTGGGAGCGCATTTATGTGGAATAGAAGTAAATAATTTAGTTCTAAAATGTGGGATGCCCATGATAACAAGAGACTGTTGAGAGTTATTCATCAAGTGTTTTCAGTGGCCTCTGAAAATGTTTTAGATTTTGTGACTTAAAAATTTGTTCCTTTTATTTCCAATTAGAAATTCAAGAAGCATAGCCATGTCCCAAGGCAGAGGGTAAAACAACAGGAAGAAAAAAGCATAAATGAAGACTTAGGGCTTGCCTTGATGGTGGACATAAATGACCACAGTTTCTGAATTATAAGATTTAAATGATACTTGTATGTGTTGGTAAAAGGCAAGATAATTCTCTAGGAATTATTTTTTACAAGTGAAGTATAACTTTTCTTTGATTTACATTGAAATGAATTCTTACAGCCTATGGTCAGAACAGTAGTCTCTGGTAAACCAAGGTGTGATAGAACCAGATTGATGTAACCAGCAAAACATAGAGTATGACAGTAATGATTCAGAGAATGATTGCCAGATGCTTTCAACTGAAATTAGTACCAGCATAGGCTAAGACTCCTTTTCAGATTTTGTTCACTCTTATCACTTTGGAAAACAGACCAGACTTTCAAGTCCTGCTTCCTGATTTCATTATTTACCAGCCTTCAACAAGTTTCTCAGCCATTTTGAACCTTACCTTTTCTTAAGTGTAAAAATGAGACTAATAATAGCATCTACTCATGTGGTTGTTGTGAAGATTAAATAAAATTATATCTGAAAGTGCTTATCTTTTTTTTTAAAAAAAGAGAGAGAGAGAGAGACAGAGAGAGAGAATTTTTAAATATTTATTTTCTAGTTTTCGGCAGACACAACATCTTTGTTTGTATGTGGTGCGAACCCAGGCCGCACGCATGCCAGGCGAGGGCGCTACCGCTTGAGCCACATCTCCAGCCCTGGAAGTGCTTATCATACATGGTATTTAAGAAATACTAGCAGCTATGAATCTTTGCATAATCTTAATACTTTCTAAGAAGCTATATGGAGCTATAAACTAGCTTTGCAAAGATCTCATTTTCATTCTTTGCCATGTTTTAACTGGCCTTGTGCAGGTTCATTTCTCAGTCTGTTCCCTCATCTATAAAATAAATTGTGAGGATGAAACAACATACACATAAATCACTTACTTCAGTGCCTGCCACCTAGGAAGCACTAAAACAATTTGTATGTTCATGTTTGTATCTATGTATGTACACATATATGATACATACTCACACACACAAATATACACGTGAGAAAAATATTTTTGAAAGCCTCTAAATGCATACTCACCCACAGTCATCTCCTAAAATGTCTACTTCATAGAGTCTCATTAAGTCAGTTGTTTGGCTTCTCTAGTCACAGGGAATCACCAACAATAGAAGGGAAACAAAACAGGCTGCTAAATGCTGGCTTAGTGACACATGTGGATTCTTAGATTTACAGAGCACAGTAAGATTGGAACCATTTTTAGGGAAAACCAGGTTAATATTCTTAACTGCACTAAGTAAGTGCTTAATTAATGTGTTCTAAATTGAAGTGAGGGATAACACAGATTAATGGACATGTTAAATGATTTTCCCTCTTTTTAAAAGAATTTAAAATTATACCCACTTATAAATCTTTGCCAAAATATAAAAACAGAAAAATTCCTTTGGATCATTTAAATGGGGGAGGGGTAAATAAGAAGAAATATCATTCTTCAGAGATGTGGGCTACAGATGGAAATTGTTATAATTACCTCTCTTCTTCATTTCATCTCAAAGTATGTACCTGGTATTAGCATTTTCCTGATGGTATAAATCTGCCTATGTTATCCTCCTTAACTAAAACTTCCCAGTGCCATTGGTCATGAGCATGAAGTACTGCTGAGAGATTTGCTTCTAGAGAAAAACCTGTCCTTCCTAGGTAAGTATTTCTCACATCCTCTCTAGTTTGTAATAGCTCCATGAGTGCTTAAATACATATTTTTAAAATCTTCCACCTGCAGTTATTATATACTAAACGAAGAGAGAATGATGATTGATGCTCTGCATGTTATCTTTTATTGATTTAGAACTGAGCAGGAACTCAGTTACCTAATCCCCTATATAAACAGCACATGCACAGGCTTACAATTAATATTTTATAGAATAAGTGGCTGAAAAATGCTTTAATATCTGTTGCAGTATTACTTTTGGTGCCATGAGATATTAACCATAATCTAGGCCTTATGAGAGAAACAAAAGAAATATTGTCTATAAAATACTTTATATATTAAAAAGAACCGTTAGAGAAATTCATGTTAGGTATGAGTGTGTGTCATGTATGGAATAGGGTAGTCCCTTTTATTTGAAAGCAGAATATTAAGCTTTTATTATTTTATGTCAAACATTGTCATCATAGATTTAGTATGATTTTCTAAAATCTTACATGTATGCATGTGTTTGTGTGTCGGTATAGAAATATTATTACAGATTGTTATTTTTTTCAATATCTTTTAAGCAATAAAAAATTAAGCCTTAAAGGACATAATGTAATCACTGATTATGGAAACCATAAGCACCCTAGAATTAATTAATTCCTCTTTTCCTTTCTAAATGTGGTAATTTAAATTCTCCATTTTAAATGCAAAGGATCTATACAAATCATATTATTATAGAAATTTATTCTATATAAACCTGTGTAAATATTGAAGCATCTTCATAATGTAGTTTTTAGGATCAAATAATGAAGAACAACTGGATTACTTAATTTTTGTTCTGAAGTGGACAATACATTGTGTGCCTAGGAAAGTCAAATGCATGGTCTTAGGTCAGATTAGGAAAGGATGTTTAGTATAATCCTTCAGTAAATTTACTGTAAATCTTACTGTTTAGTATTCTTATTAATAAACTGGAGAATAGACTTGAAATTGTTATAGAATTGTTGTAAGTTGAAATTGAGAGATATCATAAATATTCTCTAGTTGGGGTTAAAGAAAGTTGATTAGGAAAGTGGTATCTCTGCTTACTACATTAAATTTCATTATGTATAAGCAACAATTTTTTTTTCTTTGTGTAAGAAAGGCAATTGTATCGGTTGACCTATGGAAATAGAGTAAGTTGGAAAGAAATTATCTTTTAAAAACATAACAAAAAATAAAATGGCTCTGAACTAGTTGTAATGGTTGCCCATGACATATCATAAGATTATTTCAGAACTATAGAATTCTGATAGTATTATAAAATGTCTGACCACATTGATCATTAGGTAGTGGCTAGTATGGACATGGCCAAATCTAGTGTTTTAAGCCACTAACTAAGCAGTCATATTTCACACAGATTTTTTTAATCTTCATGTTTTAACCATAAATGTTAGCTTACTACTACATTACAGCATTTAATATGTATAGAATAAATTAATATTGTATGCTGATGAAAAAGCACTTTAAAATAGAACTGAGATTGCATGGAGTTACTGAGCAAAGCAACCAAGGTTGCTTTGGTGATATTCTCTTGGTGTCACTTATTTGCCTATGGCCAGTCAAGCCCTCAGCCTCATTTCTTTATTTAGCCTGACTTCTGTGCTCTTGAGAATCAGCAGACTCCACCTAGGAGAAAGAGCAAAGGGCTTAGTCGTGGCCCTAATTTAGTTCTAGTTTCTCAACTTACCTGAATTTGGTGTGTTAGCTTGGATTCACCATGGCTGACGGGCAGTATGAAAGTATGGTGGTCAAAGAGTTATTGCTATGTGCATATAAGTTCAGGAAGGACTCCTAGAGTTGAAATTGATGGGTCTCATGCAGTCTTCAGTGCTGTGGGATAATTATTTTATGGAAGCATATCCAAAATGGTACTTAATTGATCTTTAAGAATAAATGGTTATAGTTTAGCCAACATGAAACCTTAGTGCAATTTTGAAGTGTTTCCTCATCAGCTTACAAAATAGTTATTTATTCTGTGCATCTTAAGTATTTTAATATAGTACTGAACTAACAAATGCTCATTTATGGTTAAAAGATGAAAATTCAAAGCCTCGAGTGAAATATTGGTACAAAATTGTTTTTCTTTTACCTTCTAAATACCCCTTCCCAATGATTAATTTCTTTTAAATACTGTGTCAGGTAAATTTAAATACATTATCATTTTAAATTCAGCTAATATTCTTTCTTGTTTACATGTATATACCTTGAATTTTGTTTCAGAGATGCTGCAAATATTGCCAGTTTTATTTTGATTCTTTGACAAGCAAAAGTAAAATCGATCTCCCTCTCTCTGTTGACTTCTAACTCCTTCCACTTTCAAAAGATAAATATTTTTATATGTTAATCCTTTTTAATTTAAGGATTATTACTTTGCCTAAACCCTAAATTTTCCAGCCATTATATTTTTTCAAACCTCTTTTGACAATAGAAGGGGAAAAGGAAAAAAAAAAATCACTTTTTTTTAAGTCTTACTGCTTTCTGGAGTTTCCTTGTTTCATGGTCCTGTGGTCAGGAGTTGCTATGGCACAAACCTTAACCAGACACCTAGAAAAGACAGTATCCTGATCATTGAAAATTTCTGTATATTCATGTGGATTTATTCTATCTTATAAAGGTATCCATTTAATACTTAGATAAATAGGTATATTGTACTAAATTCAAAGTTGAATTAAAGTCTTTAATTTTTCCAACTAAGAACTATTCCCCCCCCCCCCACACACACACACACAAACACTCTCTGCAAATAAGTCACTGAACTGGGCACACTATTTTAGGCACTAGACACAAGTCAGATAAAGTTCTGGCTTTCTCAGAGGTTTGATCTAGTAAGGAAACAAGCTATCAATAAATGAAGTTTCTGAAAGTCCTCATAGTTCTTTTATTCATTGTTTATTCTTTTCAACTAACATTTTTTGAATGTGCTGTCTACATGCAAGGAACTATACGAGTTAATATGAAGATGGTTTTTGTTAAGTACCCTATATCCCAGATGTTCACAGCTGTGCAAGCTCTCACCATTTCTGTCCCAGTGAGAGTGCAATTCCTGTCTGGTGCAATTCACTTAGCTGTTGTTCACCTGATTTTCTTCATAATGAAAGTAAATGCACTTATGACTTTTGTCAGACTACTTTTATTAAACCTTAGAAAGAAAGAGTAGATATTAAAAATCACTAGCTACATTTTGTAAGTGAAGAAAATTTGCTGCCGCATTAAATATATTTACTAAAATGGTTATAAAATTTTGCATATTCAGTTGTTCTCTTATCAGGATCTTCCTGCCACCATTTACTTCCACGATGGCACATTGAACTTTTTACCTTGATCCTCTAGCATTGAGCTAACCTATCTCTTAAGTATTTGCTATGAGTGGATACTACTAAGGATTTAAAAAAAATTAACAGTTGACTCAAACATGGAAATTTTCAGGAAAGTTTAAGATGAGTTTCAGTATATGTCAGTAGTTCTCTCGAGGATCATTTAATTTAGAATTAACACTTATTGGTCAGCATTTAAGGTCTCAGAAGATGTCAAGAGCTTTAGATGCACAAAGAACACTTTTTAAACTTTAAATTGACCAATATGCATTGTGATCATCCTTATCACTTCTGCTAAGGAGCCACTCCATTTCTAATGAAAAAAATAGAGAATATATTTTATCTACTGAGGGAGATATTTTAATTTGTATCTTTCCAATGATTAATTAACACTTTGCTGTGTTGTGTTCGTTCTTTAGTTTTCTCTTCCCTTTGTTTGGTTTGGCTTGGTTTTCACTGAGTTTTTTTAAGAAAGTTGGACAAAAAGGGAAAGGAGGAAAGGACAATAGTGTCAATGATAAGAGGATGAAACTGTTCACACTGTTGGAAAAATATGAAAGCACTTACACCAAAGAGGGAAGATAAACCACTCATCCTCCATGGGTTGGCATTCCTCCAGGTCAGAGGGACTTTTATTAATGACTTCTACAGCCACTGTCTGCTGCAAATTCTTGTTAAGTTTGGCTTAATAAGGATGACTCGAGAGATATTTCCAGTGAATGTTGTCCTGTTAGTAGACACTAACAATTATTTTTTGAGTGACACCTGAGAGGCCTTGGCTTTATCCCTGCACTACACCCCCCACCATGTTTGGACGAAATAGCGTTTTGACATAGGTGCTTTTCTAACATTCATGTATTACTCTGTGGGACTCCAAGAGGGTATAATCTGTAAAGCCAAATAGGCTTAGTGGAGAATGTCCCTTGCTGTAAGAAATTAGGATCTTTGTTTCTAAGAGTTCATCTGTCCCGTTGCTTTATTCCCTACTACCTAAAACAACAGTGCTCTGTTGGGAAAGTGATTATTATGTGACAAATGGGATTACATTCTTCAGTTGAAGAACAGCAACAGGAGCAAATGAGATTTAGGATACTAAGGTTGTTTACATGCAGATGTTAGCAGCATAGAATAAGAGGCTGGAAAGAAAACATTTGATTATATAAGTTGAGGGGAACTGAGATAGTTGGGTATTTCATAAGGAGTCAGTCGTTTAAATTTTTATCTATCAGAAGATTAAAAATAAGATGTGGGTTTTTTTTTTTTTTTTTAAAGAGAGAGTGAGAGAAAGAGAGAGAGAGAGAGAGAGAGAGAATGTTAATATTTATTTTTTAGTTCTCGGCAGACACAATATCTTTGTTTGTATGTGGTGCTGAGGATCGAACCTGGGCCGCACGCATGCCAGGCGAGTGCGCTACCGCTTGAGCCACATCCCCAGCCCAAGATGTGGTTTTTAGAATAACATCCTGTTGTTGTTAGAATACATGCAGTTGTTAATAAGAACATGCAATAGGGGCACAGATATGGGGAATTTGGATGTTGTTCCCACCTGAAGAAATTTTCTTGGTGAGAGACTCTCTTACTTATTTTCCTTATCAGTTTCACTTGTGATTGCCTCTCCCTGGGACTGAGAGATCCCTGGGGACCATAGACTTCTTGTTGCTGCTGGCAGATGAAATGCTCTCTGGAACTTTGAAGGAAAGTTATCATGTGCAATTAAAATTGTATTCTACCTGCTCCTGGCCTACAGCCCTTCCTTCACCATTGCTTTGGTTAGATAACTTAGGTCTGCTGAGCGTCTGATTTCCTGATCACTAATAATTTGTTGGAACTATTTTAGTTGTAAGTGGCAAACCATTTCTCCCTCTCTCCCCTCCCTCCTCTTGCCTCCCCCCCCACACACACACAGACACAGACATACACACACACACACACACACACACACACACACACACACCAATTGATTGGTTCAACTGATTTGGACACCTGGAAAGTCCAAAATAGAGAAATTTGCTTCTGATATGTCTAGAATTCAGAATACAATAATGTCGTCAATATCATACCTATTCTTTTTCTTAGGTTCTGCACTTTTCTGTGTTGGCTTCGTTCTCAGGCATCCAAGGTCACTGGCTATTGCTAGTTTGCTTAATCCTTACAGTTTATGATCCCAGGGAAAAGTTGACAATTCTCTTTTGCCTCATAATAAATCTCCAAGAGGACTGTGATCATCTAGTCTAGGTTAACTGTGTGCTCCTGGAGCTGAGTGGTTGTATCACATTATTGACCAGAATCACATTGTAATAGTAGGGTAGCAGTGCCAGGCAGGATTGTATATAGGACAGCAAAATTTAAAACCTCACTCTCCCTACAGTGAATTAGCTACAGTTTAGGGCTTCACTCCCCATAGCCAAATTACTTTGGGGTCCAGTCACTTACTGTTATTGAACTTGGTCTGTTTATATATGTATGTGCACACTTACCTATGTGCACATGAATCTGTCCATCTGTGTAGAAAATCCTCTTTGTGTCTCAGAACTGCTAATATGTCTCTCTCCATGGAGATTGGTTAAGGACAGATGGAGCTAGCTCTGAAGAAGGTTTTGACATCAGTGACTAGCTCAGTGGAACTGGGGCAAACAAAGGCTAACATTGAATCCCTCCTCAGAATTTTGGAGCTGGAAAGAGCTCTTATCCTCAGTCTGATTTCCTTGTTTTATTTAGAAAAAACTTGCATCACAGCTACTGCCCCTTCCAGCAACCTGTCCTATCCTGGATCTTTCTACTCCACCATGCTGATTTGTCCCTTTATTTTTGGTGTTAAACCAAAAGGATTTAGAGTGAAATGGTGTAATACAGAAAAGTTGGTGTTTTTTTGTTTGTTTGTTTGTTTTTGTTTGTTTTTTTACTTTTTCATTGTTATTCACATCCACTTCCTCTCCACAGTTCCAAGCAGCAGGGACTAGCATACCTAGCCTCTCTGTACTGCTCCAGCTTCTTGACCTCCCATTTGTTTCCTATCTTTAGGGCACTTCAATTTTCCCTAGTATTGTCCCCTAAAGACATAAACAAAGGACAAGGTCAGACCAGTCAGTTGTAGTCCTTATTAGTGGCTTTGATAAGAGGCTTTGGGGGAAGAGGTTGAAACTAATGGCTGTAATGAAATTTTGGGTTCTGTTAAGATTTCATTTATCTGCACTATCAGT
This sequence comes from Urocitellus parryii, assembly GCF_045843805.1. NCBI lineage: Eukaryota > Metazoa > Chordata > Mammalia > Rodentia > Sciuridae > Urocitellus > Urocitellus parryii. The sequence goes on from NC_135536.1 coordinate 84,599,719, forward strand.
CCCCCTATGCAATATATCTGTTCCATGTGCCTTTGCACGGGGTTTACATATCATAGTAACAGCTATTACTGAAGCCTTGCTAATTTCTTACATTATGTAGAAAAAGCTGTGAAAATTACTTTTAGGGGACAAAAAATATGAACAATGGTGATTGCTCCATATATTGACTAAGGCAGTGTTGGAGGAAAAATAGCACTAAAAAACAAAATACCAGAGTTAAAAAAGATATACAGTAGTTTTCATTTGTATTAATATGTGAATTTTTGCCCTCCCTCAATTTAGTAAAGATACATGAGGTCTTAAAAAGATTTTTTTAATCAATATATTTTAATCTAGAATGTTATCCTTTTTGACAAGTTCATAGAGAAAAGGAACATCAGAATGTTACTTTTCATTTTTAAATGTTGTGAACTGAAATTTTGCAGTTTCTTTGGGAATAACGATATTTCTTAATTTTTTTAATAAAACTAAATAAACGAAAACCTTTTCTTAATAGTCTTCATGCTATTTATGAGTCTTAAGTATATGTTAACTAGTTTCAGATGTGTTTTGTTCTCTGACTCAAAGTCAGTCCTTTATTTTATAAAAAGAAATTGTGTAATTACTACTTAATTGCGTTGGATATTTTGGGTATTTGGAGGAGAGGTAATTCAAAGGCCAGAGAAATTAAACTTTCACAATGTTCTTTATGCATGTATAATTCCTTTTTTAAAACAAACCCCTAATGACAGGCCTGACAAGTTAAAAATAAACAAAGACCTGGGTTGTTTTTATACAATTGAAATAATAGTAATTTTAAAGATATTTTAAAATTAACATCAATTTATATCTTTGGATGCAATTATATTAATTTTTTCTTAAGTTATATTGGGGAGAGGATCATTGGAGTGCTAGAAATCAAGATTATCTGGTCCATCTCCTCTTCAAGCAGGTATTGTCTAATATCTGACAGATATGTACTGTTCTTACAAGAGGAAAGTAAGAATCCTCATATACTTCATAAGTATGATGTATGATCAAATTTAAATATGTCCCATAATGAAGAGTGATATGTGGTCCTCAGGACAAACAGTAGCTTGGTTGACGTGGGCTCTTATCCTGTATCTTTAACAGTTTGAGAAGTCTAGGTCTTGTAACTTAACTTCTTTAGGCCACTTTTATTATGAATAAATCGGACTATTAGGCTAGTAACTCTAAGACTTAACTAGCTCAGAAATACTGTGCTTCATGAGACACATTATCTAAAAACTCTACATTTTTTTTCCCTAGAGACTAAGAAGTCTGCTTTTAAGTGATGATATTCTATATTTATTTTATTAGTGAACACATGAACTAGGACATTAATGAGCTTAGTAGTTACAAATTATATTGGATTTAAAAAGAATATACCTAAACCAGAAGAGCCTTACTTCATATCTGCTAAATTCACTGAATAAGGTATAATGCAGAACTTGGAGACTGATTTGTGAGGAAATTATACTAAAAGTTCCCTCCTGTATTATTGACCTAATCACCCCCCATTCTAGCTAATATTATTCTTATGATTTTTCTAAATCATGATCTTTTTTTCTTGAAGAAAACAACAGATTACTTAAACATCTCATTTCTGGTTGGGAAATTCAAAGAATCAAAACTAATTACTTAGCTCAAATATATATGAAAGTACTACTAGAACCTGTATGAAATGCATGATTTTCAAAGAAAATATAAATTGTGAAACTTTCTATAGAAGAGACAAAAATCTGAACAGATTAGTAGACATAAAAGAAATTGGAAAAGTGACCAAAGAGATGGCCCAGCAATAGCACCAGACACAGCTTGGGTTTTGTGGAGAAATTCTTCCCAGACCTTAAGGAATGCATAAGTCCAATGTTGTTGATGACCCACTGACTTTAAAAAAATAATAAATAAAAGTGAGATTCCCATCAATGTTAACAAAAGGCACCCAGTCCCCTCCTTTACAAATGAGGTGAACCTTAGGTTCAGACATTAGGGACCAAAGATAGAAAATAACAGCAGGAATTATCAAATAAAATGAACTTTGGGCCAAATTTGGTACCCTCTCTGTTTTATCTCTGCACAGGGAGTTAAATAGGAAGGAAAATTATTGCCAGTCTAGGAAAGCTTTGAAGAAAACACAGTTTTTCTTAATATACTTGTATTTTATTCAGTTATCCTTTTTCAGCATTAAGTGTGTATAGAGACTAGGATGTTAAAAAATGAGAAGGAAAGATTCCTGTCCTCAGAGAAACAGCATCAAGTGCAGGATATGAAAGGCAGGCCCATGCACAACGTACAGGGAGCAAACAGAACAAGCATGAAGGGAAGTAGCATGAACTGATCACTGAGGTGCATGACCTCAAGGTCCCAGAGTCAGACCCTGGCATGTCAGCCCAGTTTAAAATCTATACCCAATGGTTTGGATAATGAACTACTGGTAAGAAATCTTTAAGGGTCTGAGGAATCAAGAAAGAAGCATAAGGCAGAGGCCAGGAAATCAGGCCATATTGTTGGGGCTGACCTTAAAAGTCTTCCAAAGACGTGATCAGTGATAGAAACTTCTCCTGGGGCCTAGAGCAGGAGAGCAAGGCCACTTGTTCACAAGTAGACTTCCTGTACTTGTTCTGTTGTCTCCTCTGAACTTTGCCAAGTTGTTTCCTCCTCCTTTCTTAGGAAAACTAAAATGAAAGAAACCAATGAAGGTTGAAACAGGTAATGTAAGGCAGTGAGAGTTTAGTAAATAAAGGAAGAAATGTTTCAGATGCTTGGAATAACCTCTTATTATAAAAAATACAAGTCTGATATTACTGGTGATGACATAGACTTCTAGATGCTGTCCTTGGGGTACAATTACTATTGGTTTGATCAACCTCATATTGAGTAAGTGAGAGGGAAGGAGAAAAGGAGTATGTGTGTGTGTGTGTGTGTGTGTGTGTGTGTGTGTGTGTGTGTGTATACGTGTGTGTGGAAGGGGGGAGGAATGAATATGCACCAGTGGTATTTTGAAGTTCTCCACAAAATAATAGAAAATTTCCCCAGGCTCATTTGATGTTCTGTGTTCAGATTTTAGGGCTTGGGTTTTTAAGTTTTCACATTAAGCAAGTCATGCAGTTTAAATTGCAGGTATTGTACTAGTAATTTTGGTGCAGTGAAGAGAAGTGTGTATCTGCTTTTAAAGGGATTTCTCTGTGTACATTTGGATTGCTTAGTGACCTTTGAAATTTTGTTTTGAGCTGCTGTCAGAAACATAATTATTTTTCTTTCTGAAACAGATTTTAGCATCTGCAAAGGTTGATCAAGCTAGGATAGTTTTAATAAAATATTAATCTATATTTTTTAATGTCAAGCCAGCTTTTAAAACTGTTCATCACCTATCTAAAACATCAGCTCAAGGCAGTGGAGCTTATTTTAATAAATGCCTTTTCCATTAATGTTCTTCTTGTTGTGGTCAAAGTACAGTTAGAGAACAGGTTTTTTTTTTAATCTTATTCATCTATAGCCCAGTTTCAAGTTTCTCTTATTTTAAAATTGATATTACTTTATGTTTTATTATGTGAAGAGTTTACTTGCAGTTTTTTTTTATATGTATATTTCAAGGAAGGAAAATTGTTTCAAATTCTGGTATCAGTCCTTCAAAATCTGGATAGTTAAAAATTTTGACTTTTAACAAAATTTAATTTAATATCTACGTAAATATGTGTCTTGTTATTAAAAGGTTATTTACGTTTAAAATGCTGACCTTTCAAGATATACACAAGAGTGTTCTAAAACAGTGTTTCTGAACATTGGCCATGAAACCACTGTCTTGGGCTGACAAATGGATTGGAAATAAGCTACCCAACACTGGGAATGGGCCATTAATTTTAATCAAAGGTGATGCAGGAAGGCGAATGGGATGCATGGCAATGTCAACAGCCCAGTAGGTGTTAAGAGACCACACAGCCTTCCTTGTTACTTGGTTGGGCCATTAGTTGAGGTTGGGTGAAGACAGAAAGCCATGTCTGGAATTGAATGACCAGGTCACTCCAAAATCTAATGGAGAACTCCCCATTTCTGAAATCACATTGTAATGCCATTAGAAGTCAAGGACAGCATTTAGAAAATATTGAAGGATCTTTTTTTTTTTTTTTTAATCAAACACCTTGTGAGTTTTTTCAACTTTGTCAAGCTTCCTGTTTTCCTGCTTCCTTCTGAATGGATCATTGATGTTTACAAAGGATCAAGAAATTGAACAGACTTAGGAAAAAAAATCTTAAAGCTTGTTTGCTTTTCAAAATTACATACTGTTGTAAAATGCTAATAAAATGCCCAAAACAGTGACATGCCAGAGGAATTAAGCAGATAATTAATTCTTTCTAGTAATCTCATTGTCCTTTTCTTGTGTGTAGGAATAGTTTTGCTAGTTGAACCAAAACTTTCGTATCGGCTTTAATGAATGTATTTGTTTCATAATTGTAATGGCCAATGTACTTGGGCCTTGTTGTAAATTGTCAATATTAGCTGATAACATTAGTGATTACTGATGGTCATAGAGGTGAAATTCTTTTCTTTCAATTGGTAAGTATATATTTTTGTTTTGAGTATTTTCAATTACAAAAAAAAGTGGCTCTATGACAGCTTGGATTAATGATGTTTATAATAAAGACATAAAAATGCAAAAGGAACAAAGAAGCATTTTGTATCTGTGCTTCAGGTTTATTAAGAAAATCATTTACTCTGACATAGTATTGCATGCATAAGAAAGATATGTATGACTGAATTAGTAATTTTTACACATATTTAAGAAAGAAAAGCAATTATGTTGGTGTCTTGTTAATGGAATACTATTGTAAGTAATAGTATTTGTTCTTCCTGTAGATGAAGATCAGCTTCGTGCAAAGGGTTATGACAAAACACCAGACTTTATTTTACAGGTTCCAGTTGGTAAGTTCTTAAACTCACTTATTTGTTTGTTTATAGGGAAAGGGGATATGTTTTTCCATTCCTTTAATATGTTAAGATTAGCAAATGTCACCAAAGATTAGCTTTATAATACTTTACCTGTATGGGTGAAATAGTTGGAAAAGATGATTTTGAAGTAGCAGAAAATAATAGGTTCAGAAGGAATCTGTGCCATAAAATCTTTACATATATTTAAGAAATGGATTGCCATTTTCACCTCATTTCTTCAGATTTAGAATTTTTAAAACAGTTCTGTTGAATAGCCAGACTCACTTTGGTCTGCTTGACATGCCTCTTGTCAAGTTATAGAACAGCAGTCTCAGAACTAGGGAAGGGAGTTTCAAAGAGTGTGATGAAAATAAAAGCATGTGACTGTAGCATAAATGTTCCTTGTGATGAACATGCACAATGCGTTGTTTCATAATTACATCCATAGTTGAAGGTAAGGGCTAACCCTCTGCTCATTAACGTGAAGCGTAGAGAGGCCTGTGCAGAGTTCAGAATTTTCAATCTTCCCTTCCCCTCACTATGTATTAGTAATGCTTTGTCCCTTAGCTGTAGAAGGGCACATAATTCACTGGATTGAAAGCAAAGCCTCATTTGGTGATGAATGTAGCCACCACGCCTACCTGCATGACCAGTTCTGGAGCTACTGGAATAGGTAAGGTCCCATTATTTTTCTCTTAAGATAAACGATACTCAGCTGAAATCTCATTAGAAAAAATATTTTGTTTAGCTGGTAAAAATGCTAGTAGCCTTTTTTTCCCCTGGTAAATATAGGGTCTTGATTAATGTATTCATTTCAGATCACTGAAACTTCTCTGCTTTCATAATGTTGCTTTATTTTTTAAAACTAAAAATCTCCGCATAAGGTCACAATTAGTATATACTCTATTCCCTATTTTATGGTGATAACATTGGTGTCACTTAAAATATGGATGACAAGATGTGCACATTATGATATAAACACTGGATTTTTATCATTTTGATGTGAAATTTGTACTTACTGTGAGACCATAAAAAATAATTTATCTTCAACTCTCTAAAATATCCAAATATGAAAGATGAAAATAATTTACCTTCCAACAGTAGAAAACAGTTTATCTACCAACTTCTGTCAACATTCTTGAAGAGATGATAATCTGAGCAATTAAGAAAGCTAGTGTGAGGATAATACTATTTTATTGAGTACCTACCATGTGCCAGGTCCTGCAGACTGTTTCAGTTAATCCTCACAAGGAAGTTAGTTTTTTTCCCCCATTTTGCAAATAACTAAGCTGATTCTCAAAGAAAGAAAATAATATTCCAGTTAGCTGGTTACCATGGGCTTGCATTTATTTCTCTCATTCCCAAGCCTGCAATATTTCCAGCACAGTGCTAATTTCCTGTATAAAGCAATTATTGAAACTTCACTTTTTTCTATTATTGCAGGCCTAAATTGTCATACCCCACATTTTTTTCCTCTTAGGATAGGAGGTATGTCAAGTGTTAACCTTCCTAGATTAACTGCGTTTTTTGGTCACTGACCACCAGGAACAATACGGAAATAAGATTACATTGGGCCAGAGCATTAAGGAATGAGACAGTAGCATCTGTGGACAACAACCTTGTCCTGGAAAAGAAACAGTGGCAGGCTATGGAATTTGGCATTATATTGTTACTCAGCTTTACAAAAGGCCAGGGGATCTCGCCTGTAGCAGCTGTGCTAAACTAAGCCTACTTTTTGCCATGGTAACAATGATCATGACAAAATGCTGAATGTAATGGCTTTCTTGATTTTCTTGTGTAATTGTGCGTAGCATCCGAGCTTTACTTTACAGGGATGGAGGAGGAAAGTGCAAGATGTTTTAGAAATCAATGCTGCTTCAGCGTTTCCCGTGTTTTATTCAGCCATTATTCAAATTAACAGTAATGTGGCAAATTGAATTTTAGTTTTTTAGCAATTTTATGATTAGTTTGAAATAGTAAAGAAAGCATCATTTTTGATAGTATAGGGAAATCAATGACAAGAAAATGAAATTGCATAAGTTTGCCAAAGGATTAAAAAAAAAAAAAAAAGCAATTGAGTAAACCAGTATGTTTTTGAGACTATTTCCCCCTCTTTGGAACTGGTTAAGTCTCTTCTGAGGAACAGTTATAAATTGAATCCTGTATAGTAGAGCTTACTTAAAAATTCCAAAAGAATGTATTAACTTCAAAACAACTCAACTTTTTACTGAGGGCTACTGTGTTCCTGGCACTCACCATTTGTAGGTATATTAAATAATCTAGTCACTTATGTGATAAACCTATGGATTCCTGATGTGGATGGAGGGGGTCTGAGGAATAGACAATTTAATAGTGTCCTTTGGATTGGATTTTAATATTATCTTGTTTCATTCTACTTTTTAACCTTCTAAGATGTTTTACTTAAACTACTGTTGAGTAACATTCCATGAACATATTCTTTGAATATATACCAGTCAAGGGAGCATTTTGACAGGAGAACTTAGTATTAGTCCATTTGTTAAAGTTTAGGATCCTGCTGTTTTGCCTCAACAGCTCACATAGCAGCTGATAAAACTCTTCAGAGTTGGAAGAAATTCTCTCCCACCTATAGGTAGACTGTCAAGGAAGCTTCTGATTGACATTTGGGCTAGTTGTTTTATTCTTGTGATAAGGCTGAAGTTGACATAAAAACTAATGTTATACAATTGTCACACTCTTTTCAGATTAAAGATTAAATTTTACTGTGTGATAGTTTAATTAATATTTATAGAATAATGCATTTCTGTAAACTCATTTTTCCAACTAAATTAATGCAGAGCCTCTAATTTTTATATTAATATTTCTGTAAGAACTTTTTTTCATAAAGTATTGGTATACTGATCTCAGGCTTTCAGCAACATTGACATATCACTCCTTCTTTCTTTATTACATTTTTTTTCTTGGCTTCCATAATATAATTTTCTTCTGAGTTTCTTTCCGCCATGCCAGCAGCATAATCAGTCTCCTTTGCTAGTCTTCTTCCTTTTCCCAGTCTGTAAGCAAGAGGGCTCTGGAATTCAGTGTCTGCCCTTTTTTTTTTTTTCATCTAAACTCAGTCCCAAGATGATCCCTTGGAAATTTCAGTGGCTCGTATGGATTTACATACAATCTTTATGTTGGTACTTCTAATTTTTATCCCCAGCGCTAACATTTTCCCTGAGTACAAATTTCTTAGTCCAATCAATATCTCTTCTTGGGTATCAAATACATCTCTTATATTTAACATGTTTAAAACCCACCCGTTGGTGTTTTTTTCTCCCTAGCTTGTTATTCTCCCATTTCCCCTCAGTTCAATTAATGGTGCCACAATTTTCCCAGATAGCTAACTCAAAAACCTAAGTATTATCCTGGATCTATCAGCAAGTTCTTTCAGCTCTATCTTACCACATCTCATGTTGTATCATTTTTTATTGACTCACTTGCTGTTGCCTCAGCATCTGTTGTCACCTCTTGAGCAGTTGTTAAAGCTTTCAGACTGATCTCCTTTGGTTCATTCTTATAGTCCTGTGGTCAGGTTTTCTTACACGAGTCTTGGAAAATATAAATCATATAGTGTCATTTCCCTACTTAACTCTCCAGTTGTTTCCCATTCATTTAAATAAAATCCAGACTCTTTACCATGATTTTCAGGGCTCTTTTGCATGATCTTTCTCCCTTCCAGCCCCAGTTCTCTCCATATATACTTCACTTTCTCTCTCCGCCCCTAATTTACTTCTTCCATTACACTGCCTTTCTTTCACCTTATTCCTTGTTTCTACTCTCTGACTAATCCTTCTAGCTAGGAATTTTCTTTACTTAGATCTCCACATAAATTTCATGACATTAAAGGCTCTGTTCAAGCTTGCTCTCCACAGATTGACAACCCTTACCATCTAGTCTAAAATATAAAACCCTCTTTGGCAATTTTTTATCTCTTTTCTCATTAGGCTCTTCATAATACTTTTTGTGAATAAATGAGTAGAATGTAGTTGGAATCATTTAGAAAAGCACAAGTTTGCTTATTTGAATAAAAGCCTCTGAGTTTTTCCTTTTATTTTACATTTCAAATTATTCTATGTAGTCTGTCCATCATTAACTTTAGAAATTTGCCCTGGCTAGTTCACCTTGAAAGTTCTTAATTTTGCAGTGCAATCAAAATCAGATATAATGACTAGGATACATAAACTCCTTCTCTCACAGGCAGACCTGCATCCCAGGTATGAAGCTTAACTATATAACTTCTCAAAATTTTTCAGTCTCCACTTCTACAGAGTTAAAAGAAATGGTGTAACTCTAGGAAGCAGTGATTAGATCACAGGATATAGTTCCAAATTGTATAGGGATGTCAGAAAACATATTTTCTTATGAAAATCAATACAGAAATACTTTGTTGTACTACATGTGTAGTCATTTGACTTTACATCTTTGTCATCCTTAAAGTAATGGAAAGAATACTGGATTTGAATCCAGATTGTGCAACTTTCTGTTCCCATCACTGGGAGCAATTTGCTACTCTCCCAGAGTCCTTGTTTTCGACTCAAAAAAATGGGTTAATAATATTCTCCTTGTCCTGTTGTTGTGAAGATCATTTATTTAGTGCATATAAAGCAGTTTCATAGTGCCTGGCAGTCAACAAAAATTGTTTTCCCACTGTCTTTTTATCCTCCATATCACTGTCTGATGGAATATAGAAGTCTTCTGATTAGATATTTTTAGTTGCCTTCTTTGCCAGATAAATTACTCAGTTAACTTTAGCATTCAACTTGGCTGAATCTTTTGGGGAAAGTTTCCTATATTCCAAGATTGGGTTTGTTGCCCCTGATGTGTTCTAATAATTTCATGGCATTTATCAAATATTGTAATTGCTTCCTTGTTACCTTCAATATTGAGTTCCATATTATCTATTTGTTTTATCCATCTTTGGCCAGAAGTTGGAAGAATGTCTGGCCCATAGTTGGTAATGCATAGATATTTAGTGAATGAATGACTATACAAATGAATTTACTCACACTTGAAAGGCAACAATATTTTAAGCATCTGGTAAGGATTATATAAGACATAGTAACATTAAACTTTATTAGAGCCATTTTTTTTTTCATTTGGGCATGCCCCTCAAAAGGGCAGTGAGAAAAATTGTTCATTTTTCTAAAAGAGTTTTGCATATTTTTTAGGTGTATAAAGTTTTTGTAGATATATTTTTTGAATAGTAGCATAAGTGTATTTACATGAGAAGTTTTAAAATAGAAAATAACTGGTCCCCAAATGACAAATGCATTTTGTAAAGTTTTTACATAAATATTTATAGTTTTATGTTGATTATTTCCTTTTCCAAAATGTCAAACTTCTCTGGTTTGAAATTTACATGGAATGCCTTGAAAATCCTAAGTAGAGAGCAGTCTATAATTTCTGTAGAGGATGCATGGAACTGGGCCTGGGGCAGAGGCCAGTATATCATGTGTCTAAATTTTTAAAGTTATATATCAACTTAACAGATATTAAATAAGATTTATTCTATCCTACATGAAGATTTGGAACTTCAGATTTGCACTAAGAATCCCAGACTTTTTATTGTTGTGCAGGTATAGGTGGCTCCACTGCACAGCCTACCACTCTTCTCTTCCTGCTTTCCACTCCACCTAGAAAAGAGTCAAGCACACACTAGTCTGCACATCCAAGCTCCATGCACATTCCCACAAACCCTGCTGGCCTGCCTAGTTATCAGGTGAATGAACCTGAAAGAGAGGGCTGCAGGCCCTAGGAGTGGTCTCAGGGTTCTTTGGTCAGGAAGTTCTGAAGTTTGCTAAATGGAGTGTGGCCTAGAAAGGACTGGGGGAACAGGTATCAGGAAGAGATGTTGTCTTATCCCCATAGACTCTTCACCACAACCAGAGTGGGACCAGAGCAGAGCCTTCTAAAACTTGGATTCAGGGTACAGATCCCTCTTGACTGGGTATAAGGCACATTGTGAAAGGAAGGTAGTATGTATATCTTGCAAAGCCATTTCTTGTACCAGTATTAGGATAATGAGAGAAATGAGCACCAGAGGAAATATGGTCTTGAAGACATTTGTGTACTACTGAAAAAATTAAGAGCTGAGTTCCATCTGTCAGAGTTTTGAACCTTTGGCTCCAGAGAGTCTACTGTCTTAGAGGCAGTGCTAACCTAATACCTTCTGCCACAAGAATTGATTTGACTTCATTTCTTACCTCTAAGTATTTTTTAAAGATCAGTTATTTACTCTATGGTCTAGTGATTGCTTTCTCTGGTCTATGATAACCTGAGAAGAGAGGCATTTAGAATGGGGCTGCCAAGCAGTTAGAGTTAAGGAAGGCAGTTTTCAGAGAATGGCCAAAGTTTTTCCTGTATTAAGATACTTTCAGGAAGCCTACAATTAGCCAAATCACAGATTTCCAGTTATTTCAGTCTTGTTAAAAACAAGGCTGATCACATCTGTCTTAAGTTGGAGTGTGTGCCTCAGCAATAGAAGCTCCTGCAACCTTCAATTACAGCAGCCTTGGAAGGCACTGCTGCCATATACTAACAAGTAGTCATCAGCAACAAGAGACAGATTGACTAATAATTAGCAAATGCACTGGAGAGGACTTGTATAAAGGTAAAATATATTAATTTGCTTTTCTATCTCTCCTAATGGAGTTGGTTGTGAGATATTGATGTGCCATTGTTTCCGACAAATATTTGACACTGCTATTAGCTCTGGTAACCTCAAAATATTTTATGAGAATGAGGGAAACATTTTCTGCATATTTAGTACTTTCATAAGAATGATTTTTCGTAATAGTTAAACACCCGTTTTCTGCATCTGAAATATAAATAACACCACTTTCCCCAGTAAGGAATTTATATTTTCTGCCATCCTTCATTGTTTTCAATGATGACTTTAGATACACAACTGAATAAAAAAGAGAAATGCTGTCTTTGGCCTTTACAGTGGTATTTGCAATAAAGAGATGGTTTTGGGGAAACTGGAATGATTTAAATCAAAGACTTAAAAGGCAAAAAAAAAAAGAACTATAAGAAAATGTTAATGAATTGGTTTCTCAGACTAGAAATGTATCTGATTGCTATCTTTAGGCATGTTTAAGATTTTTATGAAGGAAATATATTGACCATTTTTTTTTTACAAATTTAGAGTGAGTACCAAAGAATTATTGAAAATATGATTCTTCATGCTCACTTACTATGATAAAGTAACATGGTTCAGAAATGTTACCTCAAACAATATCAACAACAAAAAACAGGATTGAGTGGTTACCATAAGAATGGAAATACACCATTATGATCATCCAAAGAGGGTGAGGAAAGAATAAAAGGCCATTAACAGAAAGTGATGTCTGGAGCAGAGTCAGTAACCCAAAAAACTACAGAGTCTATTTCTGAGACGAATTCTAGAATCATAAAGATCATATTGAAATTCATGATAAAATGGCCTGAAGTCTCTAGCAGTGATTCTCAAACTTCACTGGGGAGCATTTTCATAACATTGATGTGGGCTTTATCTGGTAGAACTGATTTAATTGGTATGTGTAGGGCCTAGGCCTTTGGGAATTTGTGTTTTGTTTGTAAAACTTTAGTTGATAATGCTGATCTGTACCTGCCATGGAAGCAAACTTCTTTCTTATCTAATCTCAGTTTTCCAGCTAGCCCAGCATTCCTAGCCTAACTGCTTCCAAACAGAGTCTTGATGAAAAAAATGATTGGTTTATTAAGGAAAATTGGTTCAGATTAGCAGACATTTGCAGGTACTATCTTAATCCAGAGGAAAATGACCTCTGCCTTTGAGGGGTTGAGAGTGAAAACTGGGAAGCAAATTACAGAGGCAGCACCTAAACTCTGAGATCTATATCTGTGCCCTTTGTGCTCCATCATGCAGCCTTGTGTCAGTCATGATGAGAAATCTGTTGGAATATATAAGTCAGTAATGGGTTCGCTATGCCAACGCTAAAAACCTCTATAGCTTATGAGGTTTAAATATTCACTTCATATTGTTGGATAGGATGGCCAGGTGTTCTCTCTTGCTTTCTCAATAGCCGATGAGTATTCAAATTATGTATCTGTGGGATCAACCTAAAATCCTGTGATGTATACCTATATACCTAGAATACAATAACCCCCAAATTTTTGGTTCTTGAATTCCACAGAATTATGGAATTTGGGATTTGTTTTATTTGTTTGTTTGTTTGTTTTTGTTTGGTTTGGGTGTTTGTATATGGTGCAGGCATTAAATCTGACTGGATTGTCTAAATGCCAGTCTGAATTCAAAATGAAAGTACACTGGAGAATTTTTGTCACTGGGATTACAGGTGTGTGTCACAATGCCTTTATATAGTCTAATTACTTTTGGGTAAATATCCAAAAATGAAATGGTTGGAACATATGGTAGGTATATGTTTCCCTTTTTATGAAATGATTTAGGTGTTTTGCAAATTGGTTGTTCTCTTTTACTTTCCCACCAGTGGTTTACAATAGGTCCATTTTCTTCCCATCTTCCCCATCAGTTGATAATGGTCAGTCTTTTTAACTTAACACTTACTAATAGTTGTGTATTAATAACCTAATGTCATTTTAATTGGCATTTCTTTACTGATAAATTATATTGAGAATCTTTTTATATGCCTATTGTCTTCTTTGGAGAAGTGCCTGTTCAAATCATTGACTCCATATAATTGGGTTGCTTTCTTATTACTGAGTTTTAATGTTTTTATTATTTCAACATGCTGGATATAAGTTCTTTATCACATACTTGCTTTGCACATTTTTTTCTCCTATTCTGTGGCTTGTTTTTCAGTTCACTTAATTGTTTTTCACAGATCAAAAGTTTTTAAAATTTGTAAATTCCAATATATTATTTTTTTCTATTGTAGATTATGCTTTTGGTGTTGTATCTAAGAGACAAAGAAGTCACAAAGATTTCTTACCTGTATTTTCTTCTAAAAGGTTTAGAATTTCACCTTTAAGACTGACATTCATTTTCAGTTAAGTTTTATATATGCTGTGATGTATAAATTGTAATTCCTTCAAGCATGCATAAATCCAGGTTTCAGCACCACTTTTTTTTTTTTTTATTTATTTTTATGTGGTGCTGAGGATCAAACCCAGGGCCTCACACACGCTAGGCGAGTGCTCTACCGCTGAGCCACAACCCCAGAGCCTCAGCACCACTTTTTGAGAAGACTTCTTTTTTTCCCCTTTAAATTATCATTTCATTTTTGATCATATACAAATAGGCCTATTTCTGAATTCTCTTTTTCCTCTGTGGATGAATTTGTCTGTCAACTCCTTGTTGCCTTAATTATTGTGACATAATTTTGAAAACAAAGCATATAAATTCTCCAATTTTATTATTTTTTTCAGCTATTTTTTTCTATTCTAGGTCCTTTGTATTATCATAGGAATTTTAGAAGCAGCTTATTAATTCTTGGAACAGCCTTTTGAAATTTTGACTGGGATTGAATTAGATTTATATATCAATTTAGAAAGAAATGATACCTTAACAGTCTTCTGAAACATAAACATGGTATTTTTTTCCTTGACTTGGGAAAACATTTTTAAATGTTTTTTAAAATCTTTAAACATTTTTCTCAGAAATACTCTGTACTTTTCAGTGTACATATCTTCTCACACATTTTCTTCTCACATTGAAATTGAAGTATTTTATTTATCTTGATACTACTAGAAATGATAGTTTTTATTTCATTCTTCAATTATACATTGCCACTACAGAGGAATACAAAAAGATGTATATAGGTCTTTTATTCTAAAACATTATAAAATTTATTTATTAATATTTCACCCTTTTGGTAAATGTCACAGAATTTATCTACATAGATAGTGCTGTCATTTGTCAACAGTTTTTATTTTTTAATTTTTATTTATTGCCTCTCTGCACTGGCTAAAATTTTCTATGTAAAAATTAACAATAGTGAGAGTAGACATTTTTTTTCTTGATCTTTGAAGGAAGCATTGGATCTTTTACCATTAAGAATAGAGTTAACTATAGATTTTTGTAGATATTTTTCATTAGGTTGAGGAACCTCCCTTCTATTCCTAATTTGCTAAGAATTTCTAATTAAAAATGAATGTTGGATATTTTTTCAATGCTTCTCTGCATCTATTAGAATGACCATATATATTTGTTTATTTGGTCTTGTTTTTAGTATAGTGAATTATACTGGTTGATTTGACATTACTTAAACTTTGCATTCCTGGAATAAAGTACATTTAGTCATAAAGCAATATCCTTTTATATTTTGTTGGATTTGATAAAATTTGTTAAGAATTTTGTATGAGCATTCATATGCAATATGTATCTGTAGTTTTTTTTTCTTCTATATTCTTTGTCTGATTTGGTATTTTAAGTATTATTTATCTCATATATGAGTTGGGCAGTATTCCCTCCTCCTATTTAATTTTCAGAAAAAGTTTGTACAGAGGTTTTTTTTTAAGAATTCCCCAGTGAAGCCATCTAGGTCAGTGGTACTTTTTTTGGAAGGTTTTTAACTACAGATCAATTTATTAATTGATACAAGGATTCTGGCTATTTTTTTCCTTACACAAACTTTGATACTTTGTTTTTCAAAAAGTTTATCCTTTTATCAAAGTTCTAGAATGTATTGCTTGTTCGAAATATTCCCTTATTAGTCTTTTAATATCTATAGAATATGTTGTGGTGTTGCCTTTCTCATTCCTGAGGTTTAGCAATTTTATTTGTCTTCTAAAAGAATCAGGTTTTGATTGGTTTTTTGTTAAAGAATTTTTTTCTCTTTCACTAATGTCTATTCTTTATTATTTTCTTTCTTTTCCTTAATTTCAGTCTTACTTATTCTTCTTTTGTGAGTTTTCTAAGGTAGAAGGCAGAAGTTACTGATTTGAATCCTGTTTTTTTTTTTTTACATAGGCATTTTTTTTTTTAGTGCTATAAATTTACCTCTGAAGATTGCAATTGCTGCATCTCAGTTTTTTACACTTTAAATCTTTATTTTCATTTGGTACTATGTACTTTCTACCTTTGGTCTTTTTTTATTCATAGACATTTTTAAATGTTATTTTTTCCAAGTATTTGAAAATTTTTCATATAGTTTTTAGTTCTTGGTTTCTGATTTAATTCCACTGAAATCAAACTAATTTGAATCCTTTTAAATTTATTAAAATTTGTTTTATGACCCACACTATGGTTATGTCTTTTCTATATGTACTGAAGAAGAAAATTTATTGTTATTTAGAGGGATGGAATGTCCTATAAATGTCAACTCTGTTAAATTAGTTGATAGTATTCAAGTTTTCTACAGTAGCCCTCCCTTACTCATGTTTTTCCATTCCAGGGTTTCATATCCATGGTATGAAACATTAAATGAACAAATACCAGAAATAATCAATTCATAAGTTTTAAATTATATGATGTTCTGAATAGCATGATGAACTTCCATGCCATTCTTCTCTGTCCTATCCAGGATGTGACTCATGCATTTGTCCAGAATATTTGCATAAAGTACCTGTTTGTTAATCATTTAGTAGCTATTTTGGGCAGTCAAATTGACTGTCATTGTATCTGAATGCTTTTGATCCAGTAACCTTTATTTTACTTAATAATGGTTCCAGAGTACAAGAGTAATAATATAAAGGAGGCAACAGTCCTAAAACATGAAATGCCATTAGCCCTGGTATTATGTAAAGTACTGCAGGGCATAAGGAAAAAGCATAGTGTATGTATATTTGTGTATATTTCAGTACTATCTTCGGTTTCGGCATCCACTGGGATCTTGGAAAATGGCCCCTTCAGATAAAGAGGGACTACTATATGTCTTCACATACATGTACTGATCAATATTCTGCCATATCCAGGAGAAAGACCTATTGCAGGTCTCCAGAATTCTCTGTGCAGCTCTCTCCTAATGATATTCTGCCCTACAAACCCTATCTGATTTGGTCTTTCCATTCCTCAAGTTATGGCTCCTCAACTCAGGGAGAACACTGGACTTCACCTGTGTTCATCCTTTATGCATCACAGTATAGAAAGTCTGTCCAAGTAGTCAACTGGAGCTTTTGTGTCCCGTCACTCACAAATCTCAGTCCTTTATTGCTTAATGCCCAGTGTTTACAAATTGTTGTATGATCTGTTTTGTTTTTGTTTTGAGTTGTATCCATGGGAGGCTAAGCCCAGTCCCTGTTTATCCCATCTTAGTTTCAATAAAATAGGAGTCTCAATTACAGTGTTTAGCACACACTTTAACCAGTTATAAACCAGTTTCTCTTGTTGAACATTAACTTTGTAATCTTATTTATGCCTTTTATCTTATAAATTTCACTGTTATCATAAACAACTTTTCTTAAGCATTGAAAATGAATAGAAAATTCATGAAAAATATTATGCAAATTTCATGTTTATTTCTTTTGATACACATTTCTCTCTCTCTCTCTCTCTCTCTCACACACACACACACACACACACACACACACACATATATTCATGTATTGTGCTTCTCTTTTGCTCAGGCCTTTGAGGATTAAAATGGAATTTTTAAATCAATACTTTTTGCCCTATAGAAGAGAAGGCTTGTATGATCAAGACTAAGGTTTCATTAATGAGCATATGGTTGTTAGAAGGCATCTTTCTTTGATTCTCTGTTGGTAGCACTCAATTAGGACTTCTTCTCCCTCTTGGATAAAGTAATGCAGACTATTCTTTGACAAGATAGAGCCTTATTTGAGCAATAATGCCTTTACTGTCCCTCTACCTGTTAAGGAACACGTTTCTTCATTTCTAGGTGTCTTCTGCTGCTTAATATCATTCAAGAATCTCCTGGGATAAGTGACTTATAGATTAGAAGGCTATTTTGCCTTAGTTTGCCCTTGCTCATTCCCTTCTCACATATGTGAAATATAGAAAGTGAGTCACTAATATGATTTGCATGTCTAATACTCATAAAGAGAAATCTGTATGTAGTCTATTCATATAAGTATCCAATTTCCAAAGTCAGCTAGAAACTAGAATAAAAATATTTGTGTGAATTCTGTTCTCTTGTTTTCCTCGTTGTCCCACCTGAATCACAGATACTGAGATGTTTCCTGGGTTTTATATATTCTTATTTTCTCACATAGGATTCTACCAGAAAGTTATCTTGTTAACTCCTTTTTGCTTCTTTTTTATACTTCTGTTTGTCATTTCCTTCCCATTTCTTACTGGCAGCTGTGCTAACCACCATCACATCACCAAAGAAAATTCCTTAATTTAATAAAAAGGATTTTTTTTTAAATTTTAATTTTGATTTTTTTTTTTTTTTTAGAATTCACAAAACTTATCAACTACTGCAAATAAGAGGCTCTCTTGGTCATCCTTGATAGCTTCAGCTATGGTATTTTAAAAGCACTCCTTATTGGTAATGAAGGTGATAAAACTGAAGCCATTCATTGTGGGCTATTAGGCCATTATGATGACATCTAGAGCCCAGGTGTGCCAGGGCAGTAGGATAGGTTCCTGAAAGGCCAAAGACTGTGCCAGGAGACAGCATGTAAGATATAAGATTTAATGGAGAAAGCGTATAAGAAATCAATGACTTCAGTAAAAAGTGTTTAGTGACCCAGGCTAAACTGGTTGCACCTCTGTTCTTCATGGTGCCTTGCCAAGCAGTGCCTCCATCCCTTAGGATTCTGCTCCAGAAAAGAGTGCCTCTGTCCCTTATGGCACTTTGTCCTGTGGTGGTTGACTAGATGAGTGATACATATTCTCTTCATAGTGCCCCCAGTTCTGAGTCAGTTACCATGGCAGGGGATGGGGAGGATGGTTATATGCGAGACTGCAAAAGTGGTGACATCATCAGCGTCAGCTGCTTAGTTTACTTGTATGACCAGCATCCCAAAGAGCAGCTATCCTGGTGTACATTCAAGAAAGTACCTTTCTACAAACAACACTAACTTGTCTTCATTCCCTTTGTGCCTAAGAGAAAGCCAATGTCTTTCAAAATAATATACATCAGGTCTTTCTGGCTCATGCTTGCTCTTATTGGTTTCTTAACTTGTCTGGGTTTTGGGGAATAGAAACAGGACATTCAGAGACGTGGTATTTTACTGTTCTTCTTTTTTGAAGGACAATGTGATCAGCTATATAAACATTGAACTCAACACTAGCCTACAATATTTGGCCAGTTCCATTTGCCTTTCATTATGTTAATGTGAAATGATACTATTTCACAACTACAAATTTCTAATGCAGCAGATTCTATCAAACTGATCTGCCAGTGTTAGAATAGATGCATGATGGGCTGGGGATGTGGCTCAATGGTAGCTCGCTCACCTGGCATGCGTGCGGCCCGGGTTCGATCCTCAGCACCACATACAAACAATGATGTTGTGTCCGCCGATAACTAAAAAAAAATAAAATACTGAAAAAAAAAAGAATAGATGCATGATTAAAAAAATAAAATACTGAAAAAAAAAGAATAGATGCATGATTAAAATCAGTAACTTTTTATTGAGTTCTTTCTGTGTGGAGACAGGATATTATGCATTTCAGAGCATAAAAGGGTGAACAAAACCTAATCTTGCCTTCAGAGACTTTAATTCAGTCTAATAGGGAAATAGAGCATGTACATAGATCATAAAATCAGCTAACATTGAGCACCAGCTGTGTTGAAGGCACTGGTTTAGCACTTACATGCATTATTCACTTTAATCTACATATTAGTTCTCTGAAGTAGATACTAGCATTTTATTTCCATTTCATATAAGGTATGGAGAAGTTAAGTGTCTGGGTGAAGGTCACAGAGTTGGAAAGCCAGAGGAAGTTTTTGAATAGAAGTCTGGTATGACCAGGACCTAACTTCAGGATAGATATTCTGGTAGTACAATGATCAGAGTGGAAGTAAAAAATTGAAGCGAGGAACATTTTTGGTCCTACAGTCATCCATGTTGCAATAATCCATTAGTTCCCAAATTATAGTGGTAGCAGTGAAAATGGAAGAAGTTCATATAAACATAAAGAGACTGTGGAGATAATCTACAGAATTTGGCAAGTAGACCAGTGTTCAATACAACATTAATAAAAATGTATTGAGGGTTATGGAACAAAGACAATGTTGAGGTTTTAATATTGGTGGTGGAGAAAATAATGGTGTTATTAAAGAATTGGGAATGGAAAAAAATAGGTGAGCAATAACTTTAGGATGCTTAGAGATGCTCAAAAGCAACTGGGCTATGGAAGAGGAATCCAAGTAATGGATCAGAGATAACAGATTTAGGGATCAACTGCAGTAGAAATATGTAAAGTGGTTCTTCACAGAGAGAGTAGAGAAATGCCTTTCTTTTAATAGAAAAAGACAACCATAATGTGATGTCTGTGATAAAGTTTAGAGAACTGATGAACAGTATTTATGGCCCTTAGAACAAATAAAATTGTTTCTAAATTTACTGATTCTCCACCTACGTTTCTCACATTTGAACATCTATAAGGTAATCTTCATCTAGTAACATTGAATCTCACTATTTGAGACAGTTGACTTCACATTGCTTCCCTCTGTGAGTTATGTGGATTAAGAAAGTTGTTCCAAAATATAAAAACTGAGAGCTTTTAACAGTCATACTTGAAAGAAACCTTGGGAGTTGCATTTGTCAAGCAGCTAGGAAAACCATTCATGCATACCCACATCCAAAGCTCCATGGGCAGCCCAAACATAAAGAACTGAAAGGTCATTCTTCTTCCCGCAGTGTGATGGTTTGTTGACGTGTTTTGACACACCAGCACAGTGCTGAAAGGGTCTGACCTTCCTGCAACACCGAGGGACTCAGGTTTGGTCAGGACACCTGACACTCATTGCATTTCTCTATTTGCCTTTCTTCTTCTACACAGATAACACACTCCTCAAACATGAAATGCTGCCTTCAATGCAGAAATAATAAAGAATTTAAATGGATGTAAATTATTGCTTTTTAAATTCCTCTAGCCCTTTTTTTCCCAGTTACTATCAAGCTGAAAACCTATCTTGAAACTATTAATGCTTTTAATTAAAAAAATTAAATTAGTTTTTCAAAATGACAAATGTGAATGGAGATTGTTAATAGCTACCAGGAGAAAAACTAAACAAATGAGGTCTATATGCTATATGTTTTATAGTCTTTCTTTATCTTCGTGATAGAAACCAATTTATTGCAGTTCAGATGTTTGAGGCTTACCTCTTAAAGTGCAAGATTAATGTACGCAGAGGAAAATCTTAGGTAGCTTTTGAAGTAATTGCCTTGTAGGTATATCATGTACTAAGAGGTCGAAGAGTTAGGTGGAGGCCAAAGTTCTGCCAAGAGACTTTTCTGTTGTGTATAAATATGTTTTTCTGTGTTAAATTTATATACTGTGAAGTGGGGCTTTGATTAGTTACCCATATTATTTCTTAATTCAATATCACAGTGGTATAAAGACAGGAAGAAAAATGTTTATTATTAATGAATTTCTAAAATATAAATTTAATACTTTTATAAAAATATTCTTTTTAATCAGGAGCAGCTATTTAGAAAGATAGTCCTGCTGTCTCCATAGCTAGTCAGTATAAAATAAATGTAATAATATTCTTCAAGCATTTAGATTACATTTTGCAAAGTGTGGAGAGTTTTATGCATTTTTCATGATATTGGAAAAGTATTCAAATATGTCAATAAGATTGTCTCCAGAAGTGATAACTGCCTGCTAAATGAAATTAAGTAAGTTTGTCCAAGGTAAGTAAGTTAGTGGCTAACTAAAATCAGTTTTAATGTACTTAATTGTTTTTACTATTCATCTGCCTTTCATATTCACTGAACTTTCCAGTAGTACCCTGGACATATCCATTTTGTTTGAGACATTTTTTTTTGTATTTTTCCATCCTTATCAAACACCAGGAAACCAAGTGCCTGCTCAAAATGGCTCATGTTCAGCTTCTGTCTACCCTACCACATGGCTTCAGCTCCAGTTTACCTGGTATTCCTTGTGCATATGAGACCTTAAGTTTGTGTGCTATGATAACTGACAGCCTCCATCCTACTCTGCCTGAACAAGACTGGTCACACACACTGTGCTGTGTCAAAGCATGGCCACTCTGCATGCTTTAAATCTCAGGATTTTATGTTTGTTTTGTTTTTGTTTTTGTTTTTTGAGAGAGAGAGAGAGAATTTTTTAATATTTATTTTTTAGTTTTCAGTGGACACAACATCTTTATTTTATTTTTATGTGATGCTGAGGATCGAACCCAGTGCCCTGTGCATGCCAGGTGAGCGCGCTACCACTTAAGCCACATCCCCAGCCCAATTTTATGTAATTTTTAATTGACATTTATTTCTGACATTGTAGATGTACTTATTCTCATTGTAGAATCCTTATCTACATAGGAATAGTTGAAAACCTCTTTTCCCTTAACTGTTACATGGATTAGTTTTATTTAACAATGACAGGTTTTACTACTGAAACTCTAGTGGCCAAATCTTTTTTATTCATTCTCCTTTCAACACTGCAACTCCAACCCATCACTGTTCCCGCTAATTGCTTGATTACACAGAAAATCCACATAAACTATAGTAGAGCCCAGTTTAAAGCATACTTTTTTGAATATAGAAAACAGTCTTTATAACTGGGTTTATTAGTGATTCAACATCTATACACTTCTTTGCTCCAAATCCACCCGTAAGTACACAGGCATAAATTAACCCAACTGTTTCTACTATTATGGCCTTTTATCTACATCTTTTTCTCAGAAAGTACACCACAAAGTTCTGTCATTTTGCCAGGTTCCTGGCCTTCTTTTATAAATTTGTAGTAAAATTTCTTTCATTATAGTGAGAAAAAAAATTCTATCAATTATTTTAAAAAGCAATAATTCATTATAGTTGATCATAAATGTCAGGAAGCAAAGACCCAGCTGAAGCATTTTGTCACTAATCATGCTGTTTTTCTTCTAATTAGTTAATTTACATTTTACAAATTAAGGGTAAAATTCAGACAGAAGATAACATCATAGCTTTAACTGACCTATATTTGTATCTGCCAAATTTAAGTTAATTAGAAATGTAGATGCTGTTTGTTTTATCTGTCAGAAAAGCTCATCTTTTTGCTTATAAAAAAAAAGAAAGTAGACATACTTTTTCCTCCTCAGCATTTATCATCTAAATAATAGTCTTGCCAAGATGGCAGCCTCATAATAAACTCTTTTCAGTGGAGTGATGGGTAATGAAGCTTGCTTGTGAAGGCAGCGAAAAATGTTGTCTGGCCAAATGCATGAATATGATGGCTAGAGAATCAGTGGACTTTCTCAGTCATCAATCTTTTTAGTAGCCTCTTATACATCTGAATATTTTGATAGATGATCTAGTAATTGAGTTATCTATCTTTCTAACTATCAGAGTTGCATAAAAATTATTCTCACATGCTACTGAATATTAAATATATTAGGCATCCAGTAAATTTTTCATAAAAGGGCCAAAAGGTGAAAGATTTTTGTTATTCGGTAAATACTTCTTAATATATTGAGTGTTAAACCCTCTGAAATATTCAACTATTAGCTTCCACTGTGAAAAACATGTATATAACTTTTTTAAAAAAGAGGATGTACCTATTATAAGGAGGACATATAATAGTTACTATGGATACTAAAAAGTAGACTCTGGTAAATGTATGGATACAACTTGGTAGTGCATAATGGAATGCACTTAAACTCAAACCTCATGGTTGTGTTCAACACCACATCATTAATATGACATACAAGAAGCAATAGATGACACAAGTGCTAAGGGTGACTGCATGCACCCATCATTTTGAGAGGACGAAAGATCCTACTCCACCAAAAAAAAATAGTTAGCCAAGTATTTTTGTAATACACAAGTAGTTCTTTCCTCTCATATGGCTTTATGTTGGAGTTTTTTTTTTTTTTATAGTATACAGCTCTATTAAAAGCTTATCAACAAGTGTACTTCACTGAGCAAGGACAAATGGTAGTAAATGGATTTCTTAACAACCCCCACCCCATCCCTTCCAACTGTCCACACTTCTTCAAGGTGAACTTGCAGTGATAACTTCCCAGTCCCCCCAATATTAGAATAGTTCTGCCCTAGGAGAGCAGGAATTTGTTTGCAGGTCTGAAGGGTTACCAATCCTGTGCCTCTTGAAAGGCACTCAAATGAGCAGGGCCTTGTAAATTGGATTTCTATTAGCCAGCCCTGATGATAGCTCTTCATCAGTGGAATGGGAGGAAGTGCTATCAATAGCACCAGCTCTAAATACATTTGCTTTTTTTTTTTTTAATGCCACACTTATTTTTATTCTCTCATCCAAAAGGGTGATGAATGCTAAAATCACCAGAATTAATTGTGTAGAAGGCTTTAAATAATCCTTAAAATGTGAACAATTATTTTTAAGTGCTTTCAACTTGAACAGCACTTGGAATGAAAAGCAAAGGCACAATGGTCAATAACAAATATGTAAGAATGTTTCAAACCTTGTTTTCTCTGTTGTTCATAACATTGATTTCAGTTCACAGTTGTGCTGTGGCAAAAGTTGGAGATGGCAGACTTTTTTCCTCTTGATTTTATGGATTGAAAAAAATAATAATTGAGGAGGATAATACCAGTTGTGGAAATCCCGCTGTGGGTTACATCTGAGGAACCTATTTTCCTCTGGTGGTTTTCTTTCTAATTTGAGGAAGTTTTGCCTCTATAATTTGTGGCTGGGAAAACTATATTAATTTTATTGTAAAAGTCATAGCAGAGAATTTTAAATTCTTAGATATCTATTTAAAACTATACATTTAAAACAACTTGAAATGATCATATTGGGGAGGTTTGGGGGTAGGGAATAGTCTTTTCTTAATCAAAGTAGCAAACATCTGTGTTCTTTCTTGCCGGTCTTTTGATTAGCATGGCCTCATCCATCACTGGTCTTTGATATGAACACCAAGAAGTCATGTCCTTTTGTTTTAAATGATAAATATGCCTTTGTCATGAATACTCATAGGCAACCCAGGATTTACATCTGAATTGTCAAAGTGTAACTGCCCAGCTACTGTGATGAGTGACATTATTAGTGAAATAAAGAAGTTTTTAATTTGTCATGGATAGGCCTTAGATGGTGACATTACAAGACTACATGGGTTGTGATGCTAGAAAAAGTTGTCCTTCCCCCACTATTTTTCTAAGATTTGTCATTTATCAACAAAAGGCAATTTGCCGCAGGAGGTATTCTGTGAACATTTTTACTTTAGTGCCGTGAGTCCATCTCTTTAGATTTTATTATGTAGGCTTGATGGCTCCTAGTTCTTATCAAAACTGATGCTATTTGAAGTAGCAGGCTTCTGGTGGTCGAACAACCAGCAGCAAGATTTATTCTGTCTGGCTATTAATGTCAATGACAGTGTTTCCTTAAACTTCAACTTTATTTCCAGGCCTGGGTCAGTTTTATTTTCTACCTGTTTCTTTGATGTCTTTGTCCTCACAAATCTCGTGAACATCTGCTCAAATGTATTTATGAATATGCTATTTACATGAATGCATTAGCCTACATATATCTACCTGTACAATTTTGTGTTAATCATCAAAGCCCTCAAACTGTTATATTTGACTTTTCCATGAAGAAATCAGGACCTTTAAAATTAAAACTTTGTGAAGTTTTGATCTTGTAAAGTCTGGATCTTGTCTTATTTGCAATGTGAAAGAAGGTTTTAGCTTATATATACTCTATTTCTACACTATTGATAGGCAAGTATTTTGATTATATTAAAGTTTTATCTTATAATTATTTAGAATGTTTTGTGTTGGTAATAAGTAGTTCATTCCAACTTTATGAATAAAGACATTCTATGAAGGAAGATTTAGTATTTTAGTAACCTGACCAGAACTTGCATTACCTTTCACATGCTTTGTCTTTATAATCTCAACACAACAGTTTTAAAAGTATGCAGAATAAGAATTTTTATTTTCTAGTTTTGAAATGGATTGCTTGATTGAATTAGCTAAAATAACCTTTAACTTAGAATGTTTGGAATTTATAGGAAAGCTAAGCAATATATTTTAGTTTGATTTAACAACTTTCCATAAAATTCACTAAAATGGTTTTATCAGTATTATGTTTTATTGGGGTTCGTAGTCCTCACCCCACATGACATATTGATCTTGGATTGCCTTTACTTTGATAGCGCAAAACTGAAGTTTAGCAGTCATTTTTTGGAAAGAATTTCTTGATTGCCAAAGAAAATAATTTTAAGCTATATATATCTTTACATAAACACACACACACACACACACACACACACAGAAAAAAACTTTATTAGAAGTTAGTCCTTGTCATCCTAGGATTCTTTTTCTAATTTTTTTCTTAGTGTTTACTAGATTACTTGTTTCATGAGAAATGAAGTCTTGTTCATGTTTGTTTACCAACAGAAAATAATCGCTGAGCAATTCTTACAGCCCGATCCCTTACATTAATTGAGATTTTTGTACTGTAATGTAAATGTCTGAGTTTTTGAGACCCCAAGGCTTTTGCCCAACTTGAAGACAATGATGCCAGTGAGCTTCTGTCCAGAGTTAATCAGCTGCAGAATTTGTAAACTGCACATGTGTCAAAGTTGAAAATGTTAGCACTCTAATAGAAGCTTGAAAAGGTTAGATCTGATAAAAGCCGTCAGCAGTTAAAGAAAGTGATTTATGGGAATGTAATGACACAAAATGCCTCATTTATCACTCATATATAGATAGGTTAAGGTTCCTGTGTCATACTTTTAAAAACTTGACCACTTCACATTGTCAAAATAGGTACTTAATTGCCCTTCATCTTTTTCATTTTGAATTTATTTCATTTGAGTTTGGTAATTTTATCTATGATTGCTTTGCTGTCATTCACTTCATATGGTTCCATTTAAAGACATTTATATTTTAGATTTTTTAAAATGGTACATCACTGATCTTTTTGAAGTTTTATTAGCTAAAGCTGTTTTGAAGAAAGGCTAAGCCAATCTAATATATGTTAATTTACATATTTAGCCGGATACCACATTTAAAAGTTTCATTTTGCTTCTAATATTTTATAATTTTTATCGGCACTTTATAATCCTCTAAATTTTCTAATTGTCTCTCCTTAAAAAATTGTACATGACATTTTAAGACACTGCCAATAATTGGTTTATAGTCCTAAGTAACTCAACTTAATATTTAAGCTTCTCACAAATTAAATTAATGAAAACATGCTTGTCTGGTTAAACAATTCTTTAAAAAAAGAAAATTTTAAAAAAAGTTAAGCGACATACTTAATTATATTTCTTTCCCAAAATAACTAAAAGCAATTATGTCTTCATATGTTCTATAAAAGGAATTTATAAACGTGGAGTTAGTAAACATTAATTTGCTTATTTGGTGTCATTTGATTTATGAATAAATAAGCTTAACCCTATTAAATAATATAGTATATCAAAGATACTAATATTATAAAACAAATTTTATGAATGATGATTATGGCTTTATACTCTTTTAGTATGAAGGAATTGTTTAAAAGCTTCCTAAAAATTATTCAGATCATTAAATAAATAGAAGTGTCTCAAGGTTTCCCTTTGCCCCTCGATAGCCAAAGAATAAATTTGAGGTTTGGAAGTTTTCACACTTTGTCATCCCAATGTTCCATTTTCCTGAGCAGTGACACTCCAGGTCAAATTGAAAAAGAAGGCCAAACAGTTTCTTCAACAAGACAAGGGCATGAAAATTAACCAAGAAAGACAGGAACTGGACTAGGAAAGAAACCTGAGACGTCATAAGTAAATGAAGTTGAACTCGCTGTAGTTTGAGTCCATCCAGGGGACTGCAGAAATATCTTTGAGATAGTCATTGAAAGTTAAATATTTTTCGTATGAATTCTTACCACCTAGAAATTATGGTTAATTTTGTTAGACATGGTAGTGCCATTGTGGCATTATGTAAGAAATTATTTATGAAATTATGTTATAACAAAATGTCCTTTTTGGGGCTGGGGTTGTGGCTCAGAGGTAGAGCACTTGCCTACCATGTGTGAGGCACTGGGTTCAATCCTCAGTACCACATAAAAATAAAGATATTGTGTCCACCTATAGCTAAGAAATAAATATTAAAATAAGAAGCCCTCTTTTTTTAAAGCATACATTAAAAAATATGTAGAGAGAGTGACTTGGTGCCTGGGACTTCCTTTAAATATTCCAGCAAAAGGGTTATTAAGTTGAGAGAGAGATTGATGGATTGATGTAAAGGGTAATATACAGTTTTAAAGACAGACATGGAAAGGTATCTACCTTGTATACATTTAAAATTGTTTTGCATAAAAATTAGGGGAATTATTACATCAGTCATGTTCAGAAGTATTATTTTTAATATAAAATTATAATATCCTATATTTTCTAATATACTTCCAATACCTGTTTTAAAATCATAAGGTATAATCTAAAAATGTGTTTTCAATTCTCCGAATTTTATCCAAAAAGTTACCTAAGTCCAAGTGCAGTATGCTAACCCAAAAGCAAACCAATATCTTTTAATGTAGAAAAAGGACTAAGAAATCTGAACATTTCTTCAGAATATGACAGAAACCTATTAACTAGTTTTTGTGTGCCCTGAAAAGGGTATAATTCTAAATAACAGCACGAATCTTTTTGGTTGTTACTTACTTAAGTGATTTAAAATGTGTAATTTTAGAATTTTAAAGCATTTTTTATATTGTAAGCTTTCCTTTTTATCATTATTTACAAAAGCATTTTCTTAAGTTGCAGAAATAGTTTCCCAACTTAAAGAGTATTAAACTAAATGTATTTCTTTCTAGATGTATCTTGTTCAGAATAGATACATTTAAATTAAAATCTTAACTTTTGTGTGATTTTTATAATCTTCATTTGTCTCTTAAAGTATATATATAGTATTTTTATCTGTAAGTAACGACAACCAAAAAAAAAAAAACTCTTGAAAATCTCAGACTCTCAAAATATATGATTAGGAGAAAATATCTTAATATGAATTTATTATTTGCTAAATTTATATTAAAGGATAGTTAACCAAGTGTTTTTTTTTTATTTTTGGACATTATTTACATATATGAAGGTAACACAAGAAGACAAATTTCAGCTTAATTTTCTACACATTAATCTTTTTATCCTTGAGAGTATTTTTATATTTTTCAAATCCATGTTTAGAAAAAAAAATGATACATTATGTGTTTATATAACCACTGGAATCAAAATCATCTCAACTCTATGAATCTTAATAATTTGCTTTTGTAACAACTATGAGGAAATATATTAAAATGCCTTAATTATAGGGCAAGAAAAAGAAAAAACAGTCTTTTTGCATATGATCTTTCAATTGTTCACCAAAGGATAAAGAACGCATTCAAGCGTGGTTTCAAGAACTGTCAGCAATAAGAAAATGCATGGTACTTTGTAGATCCTTAAAGACCTTTCTGGGAAACAGATTTAATTAAAAAGTAAAGTAGACTTTTCATTTCGAAGAAATCTTCAAAATGTTATAGAATCTCATAATGTTAATATATTAATAAACGTATTGTCTTCTTACCCCAGATGAGAAAAAGTCATCTGTGAAGCTATTATCTTTGGTTCACACAACAGCATATTTTATAAATATTTCTCTTTAGGTTTAAGCATTAGAATTAGAATGCATTGAAATACAATTATAAAAGATTTTCTCTTTCTGATTCATACATGTGGTTTCAATTCACCTGCAAAGAGGAAACATCTTTAGCAGTACTCCCACTACTAAAAGTAGTCACTTTTACCCAGATCGTTTTCAAAATGATCAGAAAAATCAATTGTCTCATCTAACACATTTGTATATACCTTGTTACCTATTAGAAAAACTAATGCTGCATAGTGGGTATAAGAATCCAAGAGGTACTTTTTTCCTCCTTCAGTAACTTTTAAGTTTCACATTAATTTTTTTTTCCACTAAGTTCAGTCCAAAAGCCTAATTAACAGGACATCTCCAAGTTGCTGTAGAGTGGGAAAAGTTGACATGACCACATGATAAGTAGCTATTTATGAATACCCTTAAGCGTGTTCTTAGAGTTTTTGATTGTACGTTGTCACTTCAGCCCGCCCTGTCTGTTGAGGTTTGGGGAGCCAGTCTGCTCTTACCAAGCATTCATACAGCAGTGTTTAAGCACCAAATATATTCATGTTTAAATTGCCTTCATTTTAGGATTTTTTTTCAAAGATGAATCTGAGAGCTGTGTTTTTAAGTAATTACTTCTTCAATGAAAAATTGTTTTTGGACCAATGTTGCTATTTTTTCATCTACTCAGTGATAAGTATATTCAGTATTCAACATACATAAACAAGAAAGACAGAAAAAGAGAAAGAGAAAGGTAGATTGGTTAATTTGACATTGTAACTAAAGGCCTTACTAAACTCCCCAGTGCTCAGACTTCTATTTAAATGACACTGTGGAGCAACAGATATATAATACAGGGATTTGTTTCCAGTTTAGTCTGCACAGAGATGTGGCCACTAAAAGTGTCTGCTCTGTTTTCATTGGCTTGAGTTTCTTGGTTTAAATTTTTTTTTCAAAGCATAATAATATTTAAAAATAAGCATACTACTTTATTTTTAAAGAGTAATGCAGTAGTTGGAGTCATACTTGAAGATGTTACATTTTGACTGTAGGAAAAATAATGCCTGTGTGTGATAATGAGAGTATGATTTGCATGTGTGTTGTATAATTCACAATATACATATGCATTTATCATGTTATTCTTTTCAGTATGATGAATTATGTCAGTTTATTGCATATGTCTACATGTACTTCATCTCTTAATTAAAGCATTAATCATTAAAATTACCAAAGATACATAGTTGTACTCTATTTTTAAAATTTAACGTTGATCTGTGCATAGTAATACACATATTATTTCTAATTGGTAGACTATACAAAACATTGTAAGTAAGGATTTCCGTATTATACTATCATATCAATTATTTTAAATATGTTTATCTTAACATATACTTAGAACACACTTTTTAACCATTTTAAATCATTTTTATTTGAGATTAATTTTCCTTAAATCACTAAATTACCAAAGACATACATATGTGCATATATATGCATATTATATGATCATTTTAAAATTTTAAATGACTATATTTTAAATGACTGTATAGAGTCATTTAAAATTTAAAGTTGATCACAGCATAGTCATTTTATATCTTATTGGTAGACTATAACAGACATGCTAAGTAAAGATTCTATGTTGCGTTCCTATCATATGTTCTTCTTAATATATACTTGCCCTACACTTTAATAATTTGTTATTTAGCAATTGTTTCTTGCATTTGGGATTAGTTATATATAAGATTAATTTCTTAGCACCTTACATTATCCCATTTATAAATAATAAACACCTGCCAATCATGTGATTCAGTCTTTTAGAAATCCATACCATCAGAACAGAATAAAAATTGTGGTGCTTTGAGGGAAAAATTTGAAACAAAAGTTATTACCTGATCACAGGATTTGTTAAGAGTTTATGTTAAGAAGGAAGCAGATGTAGCACCCTGTATGTTAACCCATTGAACTTTTCCAAGAGGAAGATTTTCTTTCATTACTTCTGTACAATTCCCATAGTGGTCACCACCATCTTGCTTCTCAGCCCATGACCTTGCTTCACATTTCTTTAAGAAGATAGAGGTCTCCCACACACTTCTCTAAGTCACCCCCATGTCTCTCTGATTTGCTTACTCTCTCCTTGTCCCAGATAAAGATGATTCCTTATTACGTTTCCGTCTTTCCTGAGTTTTCTCCCACCCCAGAATTGCAGCGTTTGTACTGTGCTGTGCAAGTCATCTTAGACCTGATGACTTGTATCTCTCCCCACCATTGCCCAGCATCCTGATGTTCATTCATACTAGTGACCTCTTTCCAACCCAGTTAAAGGTGAGGAACTGGACATTCTCTCAGGCTTATTTCAAAGCCACTTAGACCTGTGTCTGTGAAACATTGCTTTGGTATTGAGTTGGTTATGCTCCTGCATCCTACTCTACTGCTTAAATGTTCTACAATTCCTGATGGAAAGGATCAGGAACCTCAAGCCTATTCATCTGGACCTGCTGCTGATGTAGTAGTACCTGGGATGCTCAGCTGTTTCAGAACCAGAAAAGCACCAGGCTCCCACACCTTTAGTCTCTCCACTCTGTTTCCCCCTGCACTATGTCATTAGATCACTCTTTCAAAAGCATGGCTCCAAGTGATACTTTCCCTCTTT
Source organism: Urocitellus parryii (assembly GCF_045843805.1). NCBI lineage: Eukaryota > Metazoa > Chordata > Mammalia > Rodentia > Sciuridae > Urocitellus > Urocitellus parryii. The sequence goes on from NC_135536.1 coordinate 84,631,907, forward strand.
GTTTTGCTTATCTCTGTCTGACTGTATTCCATTCTGTGTATTGGGAGTTTGACCCATATGTGCCACATCAGCAGACTCTTACCCCCCATGACTTCCTGTGATTCATTCAGAGGGAGGCACTGGCAGATCAGAGAATGAGTAGGCAGTACCCATAGGGGATTTGTTCCCCCAACTCCTTATCTTTGTGTCTTCTCATATTGACTGCATATGTTTACCAAGTCACTCTTCTCAGGTAGTTCTCTCCATTCAGCTATTCACTCAGCTTTGATTTCCCATTGTTCCCTCTCCCATTCAAGCAGCCTAAGGTGGTTAGGTTTCCCTGCTAACAGCCTAGAAGCATTGCATATCCAGACCTCTTTAAAATCTTGGTTAATAATTGTTGCCTCTTACCTGCAAGGAATGTCCGAGTTCTCCTGAAACACTTTTCAAGCCTTCCACAATCTGACCCCTCCCATCCCAAACATATCCCAAGATGTCACTCAGTGTAACTCCCTAAATTCCAGCTGGACAAACATGGCTCACACCCTTCAACCATTTAAAAATGCCTCACACTGCCCTTTTGTATACCTTTGCTCCTGCATATTTCAAAGCCTGATTGTCTGGCCAACAAGTGTTGCATTTGAGGCTAAAGTTATGCTAGGAACATTTGGAAAATATCAACACTGGCCACACCAGTTTGCAGTCCCACCAGAAATGTACAAGTGTACCCTTTTCCCCACATCCTCGCCAGCACTTGTTGTTGTTTGACTTCCTAATGGCTGCCTTTCTTACTGGGGTGAGATGGTACCTTAGAGTGGTTTTAATTTGCATTTCTCTGATTGCTAGAGATGGTGAGCATTTTTTCATGTATTTGTTGATTGATTGTATATCTTTCTCTGAGAAGTGTCTGTTCAGATCCTTGGCCCATTTGTTGATTGGGTTATTTGTTTTCTCTGTGTCCTTTTTGCTTGGTGATTACATATCATCTCATAGCATTAAATATCATCCGTGTGCCCCCCAAAGTTATGTGTCCATCCTGAACTTGTTCTCTGAATTTCAAACCCATATATTTATCCATCTACCTACTCAATCATCTCTAGTAAAAGATCTGGTGGCTATTTCAAATTATAAATCTGGATTTTGTGTCTCTAAAATAGTTTTGTTTTGTTTTGTTGGTATTGGGTATTAGGGATTGAACCCGGGGGTACCTTAGCACTAAGCTAAGTCCCCTGTCCTGTTTTATTGTTTTGTTTTGTTTTGTGATAAGATCTTGCTAAGTTTAAGATAGCCTCTTGTTGGGGCTGGCCTAGAACTTAAAATCCTCTAACCTCAAACTCCTGAGTTACTAGAATTAAAGGTTTGTGCCAGCTCACCTAGCTGCCTGAAAGTTTTGTTTTGTTTTTTTTTTTTTTTTAATCTATCTCAGTTAGTGACAACTATATCCTCACATTTATTTAGACAAAGTACCTTGGACTCATTCTTACCTCTTTCCCTCACATTTTTCTTCTGATCTTTGGGGAAATCCTGTTGATTCTACCTTCAAAAGTATATCGAGAGTCCAACTATTTTTCACTCCACAACTGCCAGCTTGGTCCAAGATACCATCCTCTCTTTCCTGAATTACTGAGATAATTCCTAATTGGTCTCCCTGCTTCCACCCTCACTGTCCTAATTCTTTTCTTCAACATAGCATTCAGATCTCAAATGTAAGTCAGATCGTGTGAATCCTCTGCCTTGGTTCTCACTAGGTTAGAACTAGTGACTCAGAGTAAGAGCAACATTGACCTTAGGGCCCTGCACAGCTCCCCTAGTCATTGCTCTGACCTTATCTCCTTCCACATTCCCCCTTACTTTCTCTACACCAGTCACTGTGACCTCTTGCTGTTCCTAAGACAGGCCAGGTACATTGTTGCCCCAGGCCCTTGCATTGACTTTTTCAGTGGCATGAAACACTTTCCCCAAGTGTGTCCAAAGTCTGACTTACTGTCAAAAATCAGGTACAGTAACCACCTTCTCAAGCCTACCCTGACGCTCCCCAACAGAGTTCATCTTTCTTCCCTGTTTTATGTTTCTCCATAATCCCTTTTACCTTCTAAGAGGACCTATAATTTTAGATTTTGTTTGCTCCATTAGAATAAAAGTTCCATAAGGGCAGAGATTTTCTTTTTGTTTCCTGATACATCCTTAAGACTAGAACAGTGCCTGGCATATTATAGGCTCTTAATAAATGTTTGTTGGATAAATGGATGAGTTTATTTTGAACAAGCACAATACATTTTTGATGTAAATATTTTGCGCTAGTGTTAATGGTACAAATTGTTCATGTTATGGCATTTGATGTTCCCAAAGTTTCTTACACTTGGAAGAAATGTTAACAAGTCTAATGTATATGCCAAAGAAATAAACAATCTTCAGTTCTTGAATTTTTCAGTTTGAAGAAAACAAGACAGGTGGTCCCCTCCCTCTCTTGCTCTTGTTTTATGAAGAAATCCACTACAGTTTCTGGTAGAAATAATACTGATACTGACTTTAAAAAAATAATTGTTGATTATGTTTCATATGCTGTCGTAGGTTTGAAGATGATATTGCAATTTATCAAACGCTTTATAAGAAATGCACACTGTGACATATTTTAACTATTACTGGCAGTATCAAGACTTCAAAATTAATTATGCAAATATTCCAAATGTTAGCAAATTTAAAGTAAAGCAGTAGATGGCATCTTCGATCCAACTGGAAATAAGTATGCATCTTCCTATTTCCATTTTGATTATTAAGAGTTATACAAAATTATTTTATTGAATTTAAAAAGATTTATAGTGTTGGCCATCTCTGCACATATCACATCCAACAAAAATTGAGAAATTCGTTTTCCAAATGAATTATCATGCAGTCTTATTCTGGTTTTTTTAAATTATACTTGAATATTCATCTAAGATGCTATAATTACTGCACAAATCCATAATACAAATAGCAAAAATAGCTATTTTACTTTATATGGGAAAAAGACTTGCCTGGGTCAGAGTTTCACTGACTACTGTTTACTGAAAAACACTCTCAAAACAAGGTAGAGTGGTCAGAGAGTTTTAAGAATTGTTGCTGACTGCATTAGAGTGGTAAAGGGTCTGAGAGTTCCGTGTCGAGGTAGTGTGTTCATCTTAGTTAACCCTGCATTTTTTTAACCGGTTTGCCTAAAGATGACTCGTTCGTTACATTTAATACCAGTGTCCCCTTTGGAATACCCTCTTGGGAACTCTTGTGTGTTCTGTTAACAGATTAGGAGATGATAATCAAATTAGTGGTAGGATATAAGTGAGTTGGAGATGGGGTGTGCAGCCACTTTTTAGCTATTTGAGATGGTATATCCTCTTGACCATCCTAACTCTCCATGTGTGTCACAATTAAAAAGCCCAAATGACATCCCCTTAGATCAGAGATTGCAAACGGAGGTGCTTCCAGTAGCTAGGCAGCCACATAAAAGGGTAGGACTGTGGTATCCCTGAAAGCAAGTAGGACTCCACTTGGAGCAGACCCTACTCAGTTCAGCCCATGTGGTTCTGGAGATAAAACAGGCTCCGTATGGCCAGATTTTCTAATTCTTCAGTGTTGGAAATTAAGATTTTTATGTTTACTCGCCTACATTTTAAATGGTAATTAATTCCAGTTTTTTTAAATACTGGAGTTGAAACAAAATATATTACAGAACCACCCCTGTGTATGACTGCCACCCTAAGAGGAATTGGTGTAGCAGCATAAAAAGGGAGGCCTGTGGGCTGTCCTGGAATGGCCTCTTGCTGTACATGTGAGAGACCCTTGTAGAAATAAAACTTCACTTCCATGTCTTCGATACTAGAGTATTTCCAACTAGATGTATATGTGTGAGTCTGAAAACCTTATTTAAGGACCAGTTTGTTCCATTGCCCTCATCGAATAATTTTAATGGTAACAGTACTTGTAAGGTATGATTTCAGTTTGCAAAGTAGCAATATTAAAAATGAAACAATATGCCCTAGCTTTTTAGTTCTATAGCACAGTTTTAACCAAATACTATAGACTGGTGACTTAAACAACAGAATTTTATTTTCTCATAGTTCTGAAGGCTGGGAGTCTGAAATCAAGATGTCAGCAGGGTTGGTTACCTCAGAGAGCTGTGAGGAAAGGGCCTATCCCAGGCCTCTCTCCTTGGCTTGTAGACAAGTGTCTTCTTGCATCTTCCATTAACTTTTCCTCAGTTTTTCTGTGTTCCTATTCCCTCTTCCTTAGTCAAATTGAAACCATATTTTAAAATAAGAAGCTGTCTATAAATCCTTGCCTTAAACATTTTATTTTTCATTCTGGCAACATCTTAACATGGGATATAGCATCACGGTAGGAGCATGTGCAAGAGGAAGAGGTCACATATAGAGATGCACAGTATGAGATTGGAGAGGAGCCAGGCTCATGCCTTTATAACAGCCCACTCTGGCAGGAACTGATCCACTCCTACCAGACCTGACCTGCTCCCACAAGACAGCAGTAAAGCTTTCATGAGGGCGGCGCTCCATGTTCTAATTACCTTCCACTAGTTCACCACTTCTCAACAGTGCCCCAATGGGAGCCAAGATTCCAGCATATGACCCTGTTTTGGTTTGAATATCGGGTGTCCCCAGAAGCTCCTGTTTAACACAGAAATACTCAGAAGTAAAATGACTGGATTATGGGAATTGTAACCTAATAAATCCATTCTAATTTGAATGGACTAACTAGGTGGGGCATGGCTGAAGGAGGCAGATCACTGGGGGTATACCCTGGAAGGGTTCATCTTCCCTGCAGCCCCTTCCCCTTCTTTCTCTGCTTCCTGGCCTCCATGAGCCAAACAGCTTCCCTCTGCCATTTTCTTCTGCCAGATATTCTGCCTCATGTTAACCTCAAAACAGTGGAGTCAGCCAGCCATGGACTGAACCTCTGAAACTGTGAGTCCAAATTAACTTCACTTCTCTAAGTTGTTCTTGTCAGGTGTTTTGGTCACAATGATGAAAAGCTGACTAACTGAGACCCTTTGGGGGAAAGACCATATCTAAACCATACCAAGGAGAAAACACCAACCAACCATATTAGCATCCTTTTCATGTTTGGTTGAGAAGCCAAGAATTATTAGGTTCAAATATCTCTCTGACTGTATCCAGGGGTCTAGATCTCCCTCAGGTTGGACCAAGATAGTCTGTTTGCCCTGTCTGCTGTACCAAATTAGCACAAACTCCTTGAGGGCAAGGGGGATATCTTCACTCATTTAGCAGATACATATTGAGAACCTACTCTTCTCACCACTCTGGGCTCTAGGAATACAGCAGCAAATAAGACAAATGTGGGCCCTGTCCTTAGGGAGCTTATGTTATGATAGGAAAGAGAAAATAAACCTGTAAATGAATAAATACATTTTTTTGTTCAAATCATGATAAGGTAATCAGAGTTTGCACATCAAACTCAGACTATAACTTTGAAAGTGATCTTTGGGTGTCCTGCCCCTTTGTGCATAGCTCTGTTTAGCCACGTGTAACATGAGGCATTGAATGTTTCAGCCATAGGACATCTGTGTCATGATGTTTTTCTGGTATGTGACCATTAACTTGAGTGCTGCCATGTCTATTTCTTCTATTCCCAAAGGAACTGAATACCTAAAATATGATTTCCTTTCACTTCTGTATATACCATTAGCCAGTAAACAGAAAGGGTAAATTTGTGGTTACATTCTTGTTGTTCATATACATCAGAATATGTGTACAACCAGATCATGACAAACCTTTCTTAATGACATCCCAGCCAGTGCATACAAACAATGTAAACATCAGAGGTTTCTAATGGATTATAATAAAACTAAAGGGAAAAATTGCAGTTCCCTAAGCATTTGTAAAAGCAGTGATTTACTTTCACCGCCAAAATATTTATATTAAGTTAAATACTTCATTTGTTATCAGCATGGAGCTTGGAACCTATAAGTGATAAGTAAATTTGTCATTGCTCTCTATTAAACACCCACTCTTTGGTAAATACTAAACTTATAAAGACACAGTGCTGGCCAGATGAGCTTATTGTATCTTTTTTTAAATCCGAGAATTTATTTGACTTTGGTATGCATTGCAATCTGAATGATCTAGCTCTGGCCTCATTGCTTTATAAAAAATATGTACATTCACAAGATTGGGTCTGGGATCCTAATTAGAATAAGATATATTCCATATTTATATAAATAAATCAAAATAGATTCTACTGTCTTATATAACTAAAAAGAACAAATAATTTTTTTAATTTTAAAAAAATTAAAATGTGCTTTAAAATGAAAGTCGTGAAAAAAAAATTTAAAAAAAATAAAATGAAAGTCGTGGATTTCAAAGTACATGTAAATATTTGGAAATTAGAATAGGAGGCATGAGACTTGCCTCCCATATAGTCAGTTCCAAATACAGATATCTTTAAATACTTAGCCTTTCATTCATTTTATTCCATCAGTCACATAACCAGTGAGCAAAATTTACTAAGAGCCAACCATAAACCAGGTACCATGCTAGGCCTCTGAATGCAGATTCCTCCAATTTGTTTCTGCTCAGTGAACTGAGTCTAAGAGGAAATGCAGACCAATAAACCAACAGTTTTGGCAAATGCACCAGCAAGTTATAGCTTGAAAGTTGTCGTGATTAAAATGCACCACGAGAAATAATACAGAAGGAGGTTTCAGGGGGCTAATTCATACAAACCTCAGCTTAAAGCTGGGGGACAGATGATGGGGAAGGGTGTTGTGAACAGAAGGAATGGCATGTGCAGAGGCTCAGAAGTCTGGAAGAGAAAGCTGTAAACATTCTAGTATAACATCAGCAATGAAATCAGGATCCAAATGAAGAGAAGTCTTGTGCGATGGCCTGGCCTCCAGTGCCTCTGGGCTGAGCACGTGCTTGACTTGATTGCTTGTGATATTTAGAGAGTTCGTCAGCCACAGTGTGGAAGACAAATTAGAGGTGTTTGCTTTGTGGAGGGTTTTGTTTGTTTGGGGGCGGGGGTTGTTTGGGGAAGCAAAAATACCAGAGAGACTAGGGAGGGGCCACCCAGCAAGAAGTTATTGCTGACGTGCAAGTCTGAAATGGAGAAGGCACAAATGTAGTTTAGTGGACAAGAAAGAAAGGAAACACATGGGCTATTAAAGATGTGTGTTGTCTTCTATGTTAAATTTACACTGGAAAATAAGTTATTAATACTAGGCATAGTGAAATTCAGAATACTGTGCATCATTTAACAATTTGCCTTTTTTATTGTCCAACTTATTTGCACTGGAACTTGAACTGAGGGCTTCTGATCTGTGGAGCGCTTTCTTCTTTCTCTTAATGATTTGTCTATGTCAAATAGAAACAAACAGAAGCATAAAATTATCTGTCACCTGCATGACCTATGTAAATATATGTTACATACACTCCTAGACACTCTGTGAGTAAAGGGAAACAAAATACTGCTAAAAGTTAGAAACATTATCTACCAGGAATCTCTGTGGAATGTATTTTAAATAGCAAAAAACATTTTCAATTGATGTCAGTTTCTTAGCAATTATACATTTTTAAAAAAATGTTTCAGCGTTCATTGTCTTAAACGATGAGTGGCAATGTTTGGGAAATGTTTATTATATTATCTCTCTAAATAAAAGTTGATGATTCCCATAACACTTCGGATAAACATTTCTGGGTGAAAACATACTTTACTTTTCAGGTCATTCCTAAGTAAACTTATTTTAAAGTGTTCGTGTACAGTTACCGGAATTTAAAAAAAAAAAAAAAAAAGCATCAGTTGCATAACTTCAGTTGGCTGAGGGTTTTCATTTGCCTCGTATTCTTCATTCATAAAGGTGGGTTCTGTTTACTTACAAAGCTTTGTGAACTCAATCATTTGAATTAAGCAGGGGATTTTTAAAAATTGACAGACTTAAAGACTCTACTACAGCTAGTCAAGACCTCTTACAGACACGGTTTAATTTTATAAGTGAGGGAACTGAGGCTCAATGAGATTTGAGTCACTCAGTGTTGAATTCTGTTATCTCAGAGTTGAGTCAACCTTAAAAAACAAAAACAAGTTGACATGATGATAGGAATTGTCTTAATTTTACAAATATTCATTATTATATAACTGCTGTCTATCACCTTGACCTAAAGACCTCTTTATATACCAAAACATTTTTCTTAATAATTAGCAGCCAATAATATTAATAGACCCCATCCCAACCACACGCTAACCTAACACAAGACCTAGGATGTTTCATGCTGAGTCTTGTTCTCCAGTTGCTGTGTAAAGAGTACTATACATTATAGTCAACTTATGTTGATTTTTTTCAAAAATGAAGGGGAGGGTAGTCTACAAATCACTTAATCACTAGTTACAATGCAAGAAGCAGTATAGCCAAGTACAAACGGCACAAGTTGGAGGTCAGAGGGAATCGAGAAGCTATTTGATTCCCATTTGACCCTTTACTGTGTGACCTTGGGCAGATACTTGATTTCTCTGATCTTTTTTTCTTTTTTTAACACATCTATAAAATGAGAACAATTTGAATTGTTATGAAGATTGAGTGAGCTCTAATATATACTGTGCCTGGCACACAATACACATTTGATAAAAGGTAACTGGAAGTATTTGACATGGACATTAATCATAAGTAAACCAGTGTGTGCCAAGTTGAAGAAACAGGGTTTACAATGAGATGTTTTCGTAGACATCGCTGGGTCTTAGTTCATGACTTTGTTGTAGCTCACTGCTGTGTTGCAGAAGCCACAGTCAAGTACCTGCTCCCTTTAGGGTGAGGCTGCTGAAGTCTAACACTGCTTAAGGACAGAGGCCAGTGCCCTAGGGGAAGAAAAGTTTCCTTGCTCAAAGCCCCTAGCCCAATGAACTTTGCCTCAAATATGGGCCTTATTCTCCATTTCCTTTTCTCTCTTCCACTGCCCCCAACCTTTACAACTGTTACTCTGTTTTGAAACTACATAGTGAATTGTAGCTCCGTGATTTCACTTTTCCAAGACCTCAGATACTTGAAAAATAAGCAGGCTTTTTTTTTTTCATTTTAAATTTAAATTTTAAAAATCGAACTGTAATAGACTGGGAGGGTACATTAACCACTTGGGATTATTTCAAAGTAGAAGGACATTTACTGGATCCATCTGACCTGATTTGAGGATCAGTTTTATAAAAATATCATCAACCACAGACTTGTAAAGTTTGTAGAAACTGCCAACAGACCCAAATATGTTAAAGGTTGTACTCTCTTGAAAGGAGTGAGTTGATTTTCCTGTTGCCCCTCCTATCAACTTTAACCTCCAACCTTCCCCAGCATATGTCACTACAAATAAAACTGCTGAGGTTTGACAAGAGGATATAAAGTCACTAGGCCATCGCATAGAGGTGGCCACACAATTCACAACCTGAAATGAATGCTCTGTAAGTTGGGCTTTTCAACAGGAACTCATATCACTTTAGTCTTAATAATTATTGTTCAAAAAAGCCCCAGGAATATACACATTATATGATGTTTGACAACTGTAATTTAGCCATTTCCTTATTGGTTGTCTTTGACCATTAACTTGGATTTCTGTTTTTAATTTTAATGTATATCATTTCAAGCGTCCAGCATATGATACTGATATAAACAGAGCATTTGTATACAGTATTATAAATGAATTTTTAGTTTGTGATTAAGGCAAACCAGATGACAAAAAGCAAACAACTTGTTTGTATTGCTCTACTGATTTAAAAATAATTCCCTGCACTAGATTCACCTGCACTACCTTACATCTTTTAGGGAAATGAGTTTCTGAAGCTTTAGTTACTTACATAGATTCTCAAATAATTCAGCTGCCTGTGGAAATTATTCATTCTGTGCTAGATAAATGCTATCGTATGAAGTCTCTGGCACCAGTCAGTCTGAATTCAGCTATCTCTCTGTCACTAGGTCTGAACGTGAGGAATGGGGAAGCTATTACATCAGTACTTGAACAGTTGTTCTTGTTTAAAAAAACACAAAGTAGACCTATGTGTTTTGTTAGGTCCAGCTCTCAAACAACCCTAGAGAGAGGGCTTATATATACAAGTATTCTTCTTTCATTCTGGTTGTTTCTTATTTGTGTTCTAAGTGAGGGGAGGACAGATGGTGTAAAAGAGTAGGGAGTCTGAGAAGTGAGGGCCATTGGTACTGGAGATGGGAGACATGGTGGTGTCCTGCCTGTTCTGGCTTCCCCAGCAGAGGCCTACCTTTCAGCAGAGCCAGGAGATGCCTTCTGCAGAGCATCATGTTGTCAAGTGTTTTACCTAACTGTAGACCTCCCCCCAGATCTTCTCACCTGCACCCGTCATTTCTTCCCAAGCAGGTTCCAGAGCATAGAAAAGATCTGTGATGGCTTGGAGTGGTGAGCTAGGGGTGGGGAGATTAAAAATATTGAAAGAAAAACAACAATAAAATAAAAAAAACAAAAACGGTGGATGTCACATGACACCTTAGAATTCTTAGATATTGGATTTTTATGCTTCTTATGGTAAAAACTGTTGAGTAATAGGAACCTCCCTGCTTTCTGTCCTTGAAAAGTTTTATTGTATAAATCCAAGTTGTAATTATTAACAACAGCTATAGTAATGTATTACATTTATAGAGCACTTCCACCATGTTCATTGCTTTGTTTGGGCCTAACCATTCCTCTAGGAAAACAAAAGCATTTTAATGGATAGGAAAGCAAAGACTCAGAAAGATAAAGTGACTTGTTCAAATTAATTTGTTTGTGTCCACACCAGGATTTCTTCATTTATTATTCAACAAAACTGTTAATTTAAGCATTCACTCTGTACCAGGCATCCAAGGATAAATGTGAGTCCTTCCCTCAAGGGGCTTACAATTGTGGGGTAGGGGGTGGCAGTGCTCTGACAGCCTCATACACAAGGCACATTGGGACACAAGTCCATGGCTTGAGCTCAGGCTGCTGGAGGAGGAAGCATATTCTGATCTACTATCAGTTCCAAAGAAGGACAGTTTAAGAGCATTAGCTCTTTGGCCAACTGGAGAATATCTTTTCATTTTAGCTTCCTGAATCACAAGATCGAAAACATTTTTTAAATAGATTTTTTAGTTGTATATGGACACAATACCTTTATTATTTTATTTATTTATTTTATATAGTGCTAAGGATCAAACCCAGCACCTTGCATGTGCTAGGTGAGTGCTCTACTGCTGAGCCACAACCCCAGCCCCAAGGTCAAAACATTTTAAGACTCATAGGACAGCTCTAAAGGAGACCCACTCTTACAACTTGGCTTGTGAAGGGAGGCAGGGACCTACCAATCATTAGGAAAAGTCACAGAGACCAGTAGTTGGAACTCTGGGGCTAGATAGGTGGACAACTCAAAGGTTAAAAAAAAAATCATATATAGGACAAGAAAACACATTTGACCTTTTGTTAAAATGCCCAAACCTCCATTTTAAAAAATATTTTTGTCCCAGGACACTAAAATAAATAAACCTCTAAAATTCATGTGCTACCAGAAAAAGGGAAACCCAATATGATTGATTTAGGTATTTTAAACCTTAGATCAATATCCACAAAATGAATATTTTTACTGCATAACCAAGTGTTCTTGGTACTTGCCTTTTCAAGAGTCTTCTTCCTTCTGTTTTTATTGATAAAAACATATGTGTAGCACAAATAGATTTAAAATAGACATGGTTGAGGTGAGATTCACCTCATCTCTTAATGCCATAGGAATGCTAGGCTATTCCTGAAAATGACATTCTTTTAATAGCACCCAGTACCAGTGAGATAGAGAGGTCCAAAGTTAGACCAACAGCCTCCCTTTATTCTGTTGCGTGAAGCTATTCAACATCGGTAGAAAATGTAAATCTGTACAAAATTGTGATTTGGAGATATGCTTTCTCTCCACCAAGAGTAACAATGAACCTTAAGATCCTAAAATGAAGTACAAGGGTAAAAGAAAGTATAAGCTAAGTATCCCTTATCCTAAATGCTTGAGATCAGCAATGTTTCAATTCTAGGAGTTTTTTATATTTTGTAATGTTTGCATCGATTTTAACAGCTGAACATCCCTAACCCAAAAGTCCAAAATGCTCCAAAATCTAAAGCTCATGTTGGGGCTCAAAAAGTTTCAGATTTCTTGAGCTAGGGATGCTGGACTTGTGTTCCTATTTCAGTTAGAGAATATAGGCAAAAGATCTTCTTTCAGGCATTGCTAAACAGTCAATAGAACAAGTATTCCCCATCTGAAAACAGAGTCAAGCAACAGAAAAAGTTGAGGCAAAGAGTAGAAATCTTGAGAGAGAAGAAATTTGTAATTACAAAGTTCCGGGGCTGGGGATGTGGCTCAATCGGTAGCGCGCTTGCCTGGCATGCGTGCGGCCCGGGTTCGATCCTCAGCACCACATACCAACAAAGATGTTGTGTCCGCCGAGAACTAGAAAATAAATATTAAAAAATTTCTCTCTCTCTCTCCTCTCTCCTCTCTCACTCTCTCTTAAAAAAAAAAAAAAAAAAAAAAAAAAAAAAAAACCAAAGTTCCTGGAGCTTTAAATTGAATTGTCCATTTGTAATAGTGCCTTAGAAAGGGAAGAGTAGAGCTAGAGATTGATGTTGATATATCGACATGTATATAATTGTTTTGGTGGGTTTTGACCACCACATTTTGGCTTCAGTTGGAATGTGAAGCTTCTGCTGTTAGGTCACCACCTACTACCTTGGTTTCTGTTACTGGCCCTTCTCATGTGGTGATTCCTTTGGGGACAGAGTATCTCTGACTTACTAAAGATCCCTCAGTTCTAACATGGGACCTAAAGTATGTTTCTTAATCCATGTCACTTTGCTGACCCATGGGAACAAGCCCCAGATGAAGAGGCCCTATGATCTCTTCCTCTCCTTGCTGGAATTCAGCCTATCCCCATTTCACTCCCCACTTACTGGTGAGCAGCTGTGATAGACTTTCTTGGTCCCCCGTTTAAACTTCCAAGTACAAATGTTCTGACATTTGCCTTAATTTGAACTGCCTGTTTTACTCCTCACTGTTTTCTTTCCCCACTCATCCCCTTTTTAAGGTTTTCTTTTCTCTCTCTTTTACCCAAGGTTAATTGGTCTTTCCTGCAAAGAAAGATTCCCATAACTACTTTTCTGTTCAAGTCATAAAATTCTGAGAAGGTAGAGAGTAGGGATGCTCTAGGAATATCCACCTTGTGTTTACAGTCTGGGGAATGAGACACAAACCCTGCAAGACACTACCCTGCCTTTCCTTTTATTCTTTTGCCTTATTTAAGTAAGAAGAAAGTTAATTAATGGATTAGCCCTACTATATTACTCTATAATAAGAGTTACCTACATTTACATATCTTAGGTTCTATTACCCATAAATATAGGACATGAAACTTTTATTTATACAGGATAACTGCTCCAGTTGCACTCAAGTAATATTAAATATGTTATTTGATGACTCAAAAGTTTCCTCATTCTAGAATTATCTATATTGCAAGATGGAGTCCATGAGAGTCCACACTGTTCCTCTGATGTTTGGCCTATGCACTCTCTCTTCCACACACCTACTGAAAAAGAACATGATCTGTTTTGAAGTGCGTTTTAATTTGTTGAATATTCGTGGTGAGTAGAAAACAGTACATTTGGATTAAATATCACATAGCTGGAGCAGGTAGAAAGGGAGTTAATGAAAGCTTCCTCTTTTATGGGCTGCTGAGAGGTGATAGCTCTTAAAAAGCAGTCTGCTAAGTGATCCCAAGCTAATGCAAATTAACAGTTGTTTTCTTTCAGAACTGTATGACTGAATAAACATTTACCATTTGTTTCATTTCTACTCATCTCTTAAAACAGTTGCTACAGGTCTTAATAGTAAGACTCGAAACATATAATGTATTAGCCTTGGCACATCAAAATATTGTTCATCTTCCAAACTTGAGATATTCCAGTTTGGCTTCTCACTGAGTTTATAATGTTCTGAGGGTATGTATCTAAAAATGCATCTTACTAATCTCCTGGAATTGATTAAAAAAAAAAAAAAAAAAAGTCCCTGTAACTTGTCACTATTCCCAGCTTAAACATGGTCTGTCAGTTGTGAGATTGACGGGCATTGTGGTACATTTCAATCTTAGGAGGGGCCCAAATAAGAACTTTAAACCACAGAGTAATATTTTGGAAGAGAGACCTATGATATTTGTGCAAGCTAGTAATGAGATTAAAACTGGAAGTTCAGCCTAGCTGAGAAGACAGTTCTTCCTGCTTTTTTCGGCAGCCCTTCTACATGCTTCAACAAATTACCTTTCCTCATAGCACCAGTGTGGCAACTGTGAAGGGTAAAGAATTCCAGCAACAGAACAACAGTATCAAATAAATTCATTTTAGGAACTCTCCTCAAAGGTTTATTCCAATCGTTAACATTCCTGGAGCTGGTGCGTCTGCCAAGTGCTCAGCACTCAGTCTCAGGCAGCAAATTTAGCATGACAAAGTTGCTCCCATTTTGCAAATGGGAAACCTGGAGCCCCAAAGGAGCCTCACACAGTAACCCAGCAGAATGGAGATGAGATCCTAGAGATACAGTATAAGGGATTATCTAGGATCATGTAGATGGTTTGCAGTTGCCTTTGTATGGCTACTGGGTTAGATCATTCTTGGCAAGTTTGGTGAATTAGTATCCTATTCCTGAGTCCCATTTCAATACCTAGTTTGGAACTCTTCCACTCCCTGAAAACTTCCATTGAAATTTTTATCAATGGTATTTGCATAGACAAAATGGAATCAAACTATTGACATGTACTTAAGAAAAAAAAAGCAAATTTATGTGAATGGTTTGTCAGTAGAGATAATTTAGCCAAAGGCACCTGTCTTCTCTAAGGACTCTGCCTGAAAAGACTTTTAGGGGAAGCTTGGTGAATTTTTGTCTTTAAAATAAAGCTGTTTTTGAGGTATAAGAGAAGCTTAGTTTTTGAAATAGCACAATGAATAACAAAGACCCTTTTTCACCCCCCAAAAGAGGGACTAAAAAGGACATTTGTTGGGCTTTTGAAGAAGAATTGTGCTGTACACATAAAGGTCTAGATACCAAAAAAAAAAGGAAATTGAAGGAAGAGGAGGAGCAGGTAATGCTAGAGAGATGCTGGACCCTGAAAGTAGCTGAGTTTACAGAAATGATTCACTCACACTTAGATTCAAAACTCAGGAAAACATATTCATGGTGAACAAAGCAGCTAAAAGGTAAAACTTAGCAGAA
This sequence comes from Urocitellus parryii, assembly GCF_045843805.1. Taxonomy (NCBI): domain Eukaryota; kingdom Metazoa; phylum Chordata; class Mammalia; order Rodentia; family Sciuridae; genus Urocitellus; species Urocitellus parryii. The sequence continues at coordinate 84,647,153 of NC_135536.1, forward strand.
CATCCTGTCATGGAGCACATATCATACATGGATATGTGTGTTTTTCTCTCTCCACTCTTCCTTCCCCCCAGTGGTCACATAAGTTTATTCTGGCAGACAAGTGGCCAGTAACCAGTCTTCTTAATGGAGGTCCGTGGATTTGTATTTCTGGGTTTTTAGAATAGACAGGGTTTATCATTGATTGGAGATGGAAAGTACACTATTTCACCTTCCCTGTCATTTAGTGGATGTGGTTCTTGAGTATGGCCAGAATTCTATGTGTGTTAATGTGTCTTGAGCCCTGACCTAAACTGTAGATGAGAAGGCTCTTTAAATATTAAAATGCAGAACAAACAGAATTGCTTATGCACTAGGAAAGTGGAGAGTGTTCGAAAGCCAGTCCTAAGCTTCTTATGGGGGCAGCCATTGTAAACACTTCATTTATGTCCAGAAGGTAACTCCATTAAAAACTCCCTCCTTCCAAATATAATAAGTTGCTCATCTCTTTCTCTTGACAAATAAATTCAAGTTCCAGAGCATATAACTTCAGAGTCATCAAATCTGTTTATCCCTCTTACATGTCAAAGTTTAAGTGCTATGTTTTGTATATACAGTCATCATGATATTTGAAAAGGCCATAAAGAAAAGCAATTATATAATTGTTTTTAAAGAACCTAGAAGCAAGGATAAAGGCTTTTAGAAACTAGAGAGTAGTATTAACAATTATAGCACCTGAAGTCAAGCTGCAAAATTCTGTCCTAATTATTGATGATGATTAATTAAGCATAAAGTTACAAGCCTTGAAAGGATTTCAGAATTATTTTTCTTTGATTTTTCTAAGAAAAAAAAAAAAGGCCCACCCCATCATTTTCTATTTTAGCAGTTTCCACAACTTAAACATTAAATTCTTATTGTTTGATTTCTGTTATATTAGTAGTGTGTGTTTTGCAATTCTAATCTTCACGTTTTTCTTTCTTTATCACTGAAGTAGGCCTTTTGAAGCTGGGAAATTTTTCATAGCAATATTGACAGTGTTCACATTTGCATGATGACAGCCAAGGAATGGAGCAGTAATTTTTGAAATTGCAGAAGTATTTAGAACACTGATAAAAGCTGAAATATATTTTTGATGGATTGAAGTTAAGCATACATGATTTTTCCTGCTGTCAAAAGGCTCTGAATTTAGTGAATATTTGCCTGCTGTGAGAATGCAAGATTAACATCACAACCATCACCCGGGCACCCAAACCCTGCAATTTAATAGCTTTTTAGGTTCTTTCCTTTTTCTAAACAGCAATTAATCTCATTTTAGTACAATTTTCTCGTTTCTGAAGTCGCTCATTGAATCGCTGTTTTGTTCATATTTGGCTTCAGCTCCTCTGCATAGTCATTAAAGTCCCAATTAATGTCACCTTTAGCTGAAGAGTACTCATTTTTATTGAGAAAATGACAGTTGCTGCCATGAGTAGTGCAGTGTAATATACATTAATTGCCCTGTAACACTGGTAATTACGAGTTTTTCAAGCCTCTCAGTAAACTGTCATGCCTAGACAAGACTGTGCTAAAATAGATTACTCATTAGGGAGACCTGTCCTATTTTCTGGTGGGTTCTTAGTGTTGGTTTTAAAAAAAAAAAAAAATCTTGAGCTTGAACAAATAGTTGCCAAGAGCAATTTCCTACAACAATATCCTTGTGTTGGGTTTTTCAGCCATCACTTAAGATTGTGGTCAGCAAACAGACAGGGTGCACTGGACGCTACAGATGTTGAGTCTTGAGCATTTATTTATGTGTATCACAAGAGCAAACTTAACAGTGCTTCATCGGAGATTGAACAGAGTGTAACTGAAGAGTGTTCCTAGAGGGTGTTGTGTTAAAATGGATTCATTCCTGGGGATTTCAAGAATGGGAGACAACCAGTGTGCCACACTTAGCAGGTCTTCATCACTTCCATGCTGAGTCCAGGAGGGAGAAACATGGATGCCTCTGTTAAACAAACCCAGTGTTGATAAATAGCTGACACCAAACATGGCAAGCTGTGTGTGTGTGTGTGTGTGTGTGTGTGTGTGTGTGTTTTAAGATATACTTTCAAAAAAGATTTACAGTGGAGAGACCTATAACAATCTTTCCAGTCCACATTTTTTTTTAATACATAGTTGCTGACTGCTGCATTTGGCAGTAGGCTTTTTTCATGTTTTTTTTTTCAACTCATGTTCCTAATATCTGTGTGGATATAGTTTTTCTATTTCCCATTTCCATTGAATTTCATATGTTGGTGTCTTAAACATAAGAAAGTGCATACTAAAGCTCAGAACTGACAAAAGGAAACCTTGGTTGTATCCATGCCCAAAGCAGGTGTTATAATAATCTGCTCTCACCCCCTCTCTCTAAATGAATTTTGTCACAGCCTTTCAGATTTCCTTGTGGTGATGAGCTAATGAAAGTAGATAGTACAATTTGTGCTGACCAGGTAGCAAGTGCCAGCTCACAGCTGAGGATAGCTTAAAAAAAATAAATAAAATATAGCATCATATCACTGATTTACCCATTACACAGCATTAATAGTGAGAGACCTCCGTGTGTTTATCTGTTTGTATTGGTGTGCATTTATCGAATTGTTTATGACAAGACTAATTGGGGTAATTGTAGACACTGAAATTACCTGTCAGCTATATGTAACCACACTCCCTTTCTTTCTGACAAATGATGACAACTGAGGGACCCCGTAGCATTACTCATGATGGCTTTTCGAGTGGTAATAAGGACAATAGGGGCCCTGGCTAATTTGACATGGACAGCCTTCACAACAAGAAGCCAGCTAAATGACTTGTCAGGAGGGGAGAGAAGTCAGAAAAGTAATGGAGTCCCCCATGGCGCTCTGACAGGGAGATGAGGCAATTTCAACGGAAAGTGAAAAGGCTTCAGTTTGTCAAGTATTTAGAACAATCAGAGAACAGCTAGAGGCTGGAACCTGACAATAAATTTGTGAACCATGGTAGCAGTTTCATATAGGTCAGTTACTTCATAATGGCTGTGTGGCACTCAGAGGGTTCTGTGCTCGTCACACACTTCACATCTACCAACCAGAGCTGTGTCACCTTAAACTTGTGCTCTGTTTTACATGGTGGGAATAATGGTCAAGGTTATGGAGGCCTAGCAATGGAAGAATGGTGTGAGTTGAAGATACTAGCACATTGAAGAATAAACAAGAATCCAGCCATAAGATACGTTGATGGCAACCCTTACACACAGATGGTGTTGCCTCTTGAAGGGGAGCTATACCCACTTGGGTTGGGCCCAAGCAAACTCCTTTCTCACTTGCTGTTGGTCAGAAGCAGTACAATATTATTCTTCATAGACTAAGACTTCTATAAACATCTTCTCCTCTGATATTGTCAAGCAGAATAATATTAAGCTTATATCAACCTAGAAAGCCCAATGCATTAGGATTAAAACTGCTTCCCCCACACTCCCTGTGCCCTCCCAAGCTTTAAGTAGCTTCTGACCTTGACACGAGGTATGTGGTTAGTGTTAGACACTGTACTGATACTTCAGTCTTCATGTTTTATTGAGTCTTTGGTTTTGTTTTACTAGGACTCTGTGTGGTAGAATAGCAAGTGTCTAAACTGAGTGAGGCACCTTGCCTCTCTGTACCTCAGTTTCCTTCTTCATGAGGTGAGGAAAGGGAGGTTGATGAAGTCTACACAAAGCCTGAGAGAAGGATCTAGATGCACTACAGGTAGGGAATTTTTATACAGTTTTGTATGTGTTATGCACTTGTAGGAGTCTCTTCTTTTGCTCCCCCCCCCAATCTTTGTAAATAAGGAATCTACACCTTTGTGTTCAACAGGATTTTTTCTCCTGAAGATTTCAAAGTATTTAAGCCATAGAATCTTATCTTTTTAATGTTGTCTGAAGAAGAAATTATGCATTCAGTACATTTATTTATACTATGTTACTTAAAAATTTGACCTTCTTATGGAAAAACATTCCTTTCTAAATATCATATGTTAATATATTTGTCACATTTCTCAGTAAATCTTAAAACGTATGGTTTAATTAATATTGTTAAACCTAACTAATAGGTGGCCTAATGCCCAGTCCAGAAGGATTAGGAATCTATCCATTGAAAGCATTCATGAAATTGTTTTTGGTTTTGTTTTTATTTGAGGCAGAGAGAAGATGATGCAGGGAGTTCTTCTTATGCCTGGTAAAAGCAATTGCCCATGCATCTATTTAATTTAAGTGGTTTTTGAGTGGCCTGAGGGTTCTCTGTGTTTACTTGGGGCTTTCTTTGGGAAAACAGGCATTCTACCACACTAAGACCCAGCAAGGAGTACAGGATCTCAGCAGTGGGTTTGAGGATCTCAGGAGCTGAGTGATCATAGAAGGAGGAAGCAGAGGCACCTTCAGAGGCACCTTTTACCCTCTCTGTCTGTGCTCTCATGCACAAAGGAGAATTTGGCTTAAAATGCCCAGACTGTGATCTGCACATGTGTCCTCCCGTAAATATAATCTCCTAACAGGAATTCTCCTTTTTGAATTCTTAGGTCTTTCATATTTATGCAAGGGATGAGTCTTTCCCCACATTATCCTGACTTTGGAAATATCCTTTTGTTCCCCATAAACATTTGCTCAGCTAAATATTTTTCCCCTTGTGAAAGAAAGTTTTTTTTATTTTTTAAAATCAACCAAAAAATCATATAAGATAAATTGTGCTTCACTTTTTATAATAATACATGTTTAACTATAAACATATAAGAGCTCCAGATAAATAAAAAGAACATAAAAGCATCATAATCCAAACTTATATACATTATCGCTATTGACAGTTTTCACATAAAGCATTTAAATAGGATAAAATACACACACACACACACACGCACATACACTATTGATTGTATACTTGTCTTCTTTACCTCACAGAATATTGAGATTGTTTCTCATGTCTGTAAATAACCTCTGCATTACCCTTTGTAATAGGTTCCGTATACTTATATAGAAATATAATTTAGCTAATCATGTGTAGTGGGTATTTAGGAAGTCAACATAAACAACACTGTGATGAACATCCCTCATGGTGAAGTGAGTTCACATGAAGAAAGCCCATAGCCTTAGTCAAATGTGTGGGGTGGGGGGCGGGGAGATAGAAAGACAGACACAGACACACACAGACTAGAGACCAAACTTAGGCCCTCATGCATGCTGTCAAGGGCCCTTCCACTGAGCTGCATATCAACCCCTCAATCAACAGTGTTTTTGTTTGTTTGTTTGTCTGTTTGTTTGTTTTTCTGTCTTGTGAAATCTGCTATTATAAATGAATAAGCTGTGGCACCTGTATTATCTGTACCATAATGTGACTTAATGATAACTCATTTTTTCCTTACGATATGCAATTAAAAGACTTGTTTTTTTGTGCCACCAGAAACTCATTTATCCAGTTGTCTAGAAACATATAAACAAATGTAAACAAAGGTAGCTTGTACCTATACATTTGTTTTCTACCAACTAGTCTTCAGAACTTTTGATTCATCTCTGAAGCTGTTTTACAGGCAAAGAAAGGTAATGCATTGCACTGTAGAATCATGCACTTATCTATTACAAAGAATTGTTTAGTGTTTATTTATTTCCCACCTCTCTCCTCACCTAGAGCCTCCATCAGCATCCAGAACAAGTTTTTGGTTTTTGTTTTTGTTTTTTTCTGTGAAGGAAATATGAACACCCAATGAATGTTAGTTGCTGTTGTTATTGTTATTGCTGATACTTTACCTTTCATAGCCACAAATTTTTTAGGATAATATTAAAAAATAGACTTCCCAAATCAAAAGGAACATAGAGTTTTGGGGCCTTTTATACATATTACTGACTTGCCTCTCATGGGAAGGTTGTAGCAGTTACTTCTAGGCAGAGTACCAGTTTGCCTATTTCTTGGCACCGTGGCCCACTTTCAGTGTCCTCACTTTATAGACAGTTACTATGTGCCCATTTCTCAGTGCTTTCCTCCCCCTTGTTTCTAGTCAGTATGCTTGCATTCTACCTTGTGATCCTTGCCATCATGCATTTTACCAGGTATGGCTTTACCAAGCGTATCTAAGGACGAAGAAACTTGTAATTAGAATGGTATGATATAGTACCTTTAATCTCCATTTATAATTCCATGTCTTTTTGACCCTTAAGCTCTGGAGTAAGTCATGCTTGTCTCTTCTCAGGACACCAGATATTTCAGATTATTCTGAGTGGTCTCTGCCCTCTTCCCTGTGCCTTTGTTATGGCTGTCATTGTAGATTGTTGCAGTCGCACACATAATTGCTTCATTGCTAGTAACTAGCTTAATGTTGTCACAGTCGTACCTCAGACTCACATACACCATCCCAGGGCTTTCTTTAGGGCATTTATAATTTTTCCTCCAAATGATCTGGTGACAGTACAGTGATTCAAGTTTTCATCAGCCAGCAGATGATAGGGGCTTTCTTCTTTGCTGCCACAAGCCAAAAAGGGGGGAATCAGGAGAAATGCTTTCATTACTGCACTTCAAGGAGACCCTGTCGTGGAGTCAGGGAGGGAAGTTTCCTGAAGTTGCACGGCACTGACACTGGAAGATGCTCTCATGGGCAGGCCCATCCCTCAGTGGCACCTGGAACGAATGCACTTCATCATCTTTCTTGCTGGTCCTGCTTTCATGCAGCAAGCTAGGAATCTGCTGCAGCCAGTTGACTTTTCTGTTTACATCTTTCTCTGGGAAAAAGTTTGAGCAATTTTATATGACATTAACTGTTACTGTTATATACTAATAGGTAAGATTTGGTTATAGTTTCTTGAAAGGGTGTATTATTTTCATTTGAAAAATAGTGATTGCCACCAATTGCCAATGAGTGGCCCTAATAAATTTGATGCATCCAATAGCATTCATGAATGTGGAGTTCCTTGTACACTGAGATGCTGGCCCCAGCAGCCTGTTGCAGCCAGAATGTGGCAGTTCTAGAATACCAGTAACACCCACCTGAGTTTCCTACCTTGTGTCTATAGAGTAAACGTAAAATGTTCAGACTCTTTAAATAAAAGGATTTAAAAGTTTAGGATCCACTGGACAAGCTGTGCTCAGCAGGAAGACTGCCCTTGTGGTGAGCACCCCTAAACTGTAAATGCTTTTTCTCCTTTTTTCCCCTCCATTTCCAAACTCTTATTCTTTAAACTCATAACTTTGTTGTTGTTTACAAGCAGGTGTTTTCTTAGTAAGGGATCCCAGAGAAGCTTCTTCCTGAGGCAGTGAACTTTTGGGGGTCACCAGAATGTCCCTAAAATAGTTAAGGCTTTTAAGATTCATTTATAAAGACATTTATTATGTCTTGATTTAATCCAGTAGTTTTTGCTTAAGTGATTTGTATGATTCTTTTGCTTATGCAGGCCTGCCCCATAATTGCTGGCCATACTCAGTGAGTCCAGATAATACCAGGGAGATTCATCAAAAACTTGGGCTCCCTAGGACAGCAGTGCTATCTTCTCGCACCTGTAGAGATTCCAGTCCTCCCTTGTCTGGATACTGTAGCCATCCAGTTTCTCTAGGGACCTTCAGAATGTCAAAACATCTCATGCTGTACCCTCCATGTAGTGAGAAACCACACCCATAGCATCTCTTTTGGCCAAGGGACCTCCCCTTCTAACCATATTGAGTTTAGAGGGCTTGGGAGGTGACATCAGACTGGAGTTCCCTCCTACATTGCAAATCTGATCTCTGTAAAGTTCAACTCAACTTTGGGCCAAGAATAAACTTCTGGCTCTGCCCCAAATCAGCTTACTCTTGATAAGGAGTATTTAGATATTCCTTACATCATCATAGTTTCCCATGTAGCAAACTGGATAAAGATTGACAATAAAAGCAGTGTATGCATATAGATTGTGTTCCTTCAAGGACAACCCATATCAGTCTGGTGACTTTCAATACCCATTCTCCTTTTACAAAGAACAGCCCACAAGTTCAAGAACTCATTCTGCTGAACCAACCCATCTACCTAGACTTCCAACAAGAAAAGGTTGTGGGTGACATAGGAAAGCAGTTTCCCTGAACACTCAGTCAAATGTCTACTCTGCAAGTTGGTATACCTGGTGTTACCTGCTAGCAGAGCCAACAAGCCCATCCAGAAGTCCACTGTGGACTAAGCCCCAAACACCACTTAATTTCTTTCTCTGATTTTTTTTTCATTTTGAAAAAACCTGCTCTGTTATAAATGGATAAAGCTGTAGCACCTGCATTGTCTGCACCATGATGTGACTTTTAGTAATAATTCTGTTTTTCCTTTTAATATTTGTTTAAAGGAGTTGTTTTCATGCTGCCAAGACTCATTTGTCCAGTTGTCTAGTAACATATAAACAGACAAAAACAAAGGTAGCTTGTACATATGCATTTGTTTTCTACCATTTAATCCTCAGAGATCTTGATTTCATTCTTCAAGGATAAGCAAGAAAAAGTAATAGGTCACACTTTAAAAGTACACATTGATCTTCAACATAGAATCTTTGTGTTATTCATTTCTCACCTCCATGCCCACGTAAAGCTTCCACCACCAGCCAAAGCAAGCTTTTCCTTCTATGAATTGTTTGTCTTCATTAAGTCTAGGCCAACACCTTCAGTATCTATAAGAGAAACTGCTAGCTGATTCTGAAACCTGTTCTCTCCTTCTTTCTTTAATAAATCAGTCCTTGGTTTTGGATCACCTAAAATAAAAAACTAGTTCTTCCTTAAGTAAGATGTATCCATGTGGCAAATTCCTGGCCAGTGGAACATACATGAGCAGAAGTTTCCAATGCATCTTTTGAGAAATGCTCTTGAAGAAGAGAGTTGTGTTTTTCTTTGCCACTTCCTGCTGACAGGAATATAGGCCTGATGGTTGGTTCCTTGGCAGCCATCTTTCACTATGAGAGAAAACTATATGCTGAAGATGGCAAAGCAGTAAAGTACTAGGAATCTGGGTCCCTGTTGACTGTGAAGCCGCCAAGATAACCTAGGACTACTGCCCTTTGAGCTTAATTTACATAACATATAGATTGAGCTGGTGTGGTGGTGTACACCTGTAATCCCAGCGGCTCAGGAGGCTGAGGCAGGAGGTTCTCAAGTTAAAAGCCAGACTCAGCAATGATGAGACACAAAGCAACTCAGTGAGACCCTGTCTCTAAATAAAAAATACAAAATCAGGCTGGGTATGTGGCTCAGTGGTTGAGTGCCCCTGAGTTTAAACCCCAGTAGCCCCCCAGAAAAGATAGATTGATTATTTAAGCTAATGCTATTGTGATTTTATTTCAGTTGCAGCAGCACTTAATTCTGATACAGTAGTTGAGGTGGCAGGTGGGGGAACAAGGAATTTGATCTAAACTAAAAGTATCCATTTCAAAAAGTAGTACCAAGATCAAAGCTCAAACTTATAACACTGGTAGCATGACTTCTAACCATGCTACCAGTGTTTTTTCCTGTCACCAGAGGTCATTGGAAATTTAGTATAATTAAGATTTAATTCCTCTTACTGTGTTTTTATTTTGTTAAGATTCTTTATTAGCTTTCCTTTTTCTAAAGTGTGGGGTTTGAAAATGGATTCCTATTATTTAACAGCTTTTCTGAGGTATAACCAAAAAAATGCACATATTGAATGCGTGCAATCTGAGGAGTTTGAACATGAGCACACACCTGTGAAAGCACCCCACAATTCAGTAATAGACTCATCCATTGTCTCCAAGAGTCTCCTTGTGCTCCTTGGACATGGGGGTTTTTGTTTTTGTTCTTTGGTAGGAACAATTAATCTAAGATTTACCTGTTTGACAAATTAGAAGTTCACTATAGGCACTCTTTTGTAACAGCAGAGGTATAGCATTCATTTGTCTTGCATAACTGGGACTTTATGTTCCCTAAACAACAAGCCCTCCCTTTTTCCCTCCTCTGAGCCTCTGCTGCTGTCGTTCCACTCTCTGCTTCTATGGGTTTGTCTATTTTAGATACCTCATAGAAGTGGAATCATGCCATGTTTGTCCTTCTGTAACTGGCTTATAATTTAGCATAATGTCCTCCACTTTCATCCACGTTGTTGCATATGGCAGGATCTTCATGTTTTTCAAGATGGAATGATATTCTGCTGTACACATGTACCACATTTTTCTTTATCCATTATCTATCAGTGGACATTTAGGTTGTTTCCATATCTTGGCTATTGTAAATGATACTGCAATGAACTTGAAAGTACAGGTGTCTCTCTGAGATCCTGGCTTCAGTTATTTTGGGAAAATACCCAAAAGTTGGAATACTGAACATACCGTAGTTCTATTTTTAATCTTTTGAGGAATTTCCATACTGGTTTCCATATAGGCTGCACCATTCCCCCAACTGTGTATAAGAACTCCATTTTATCTATATCTTCATTAGCATTCATTGTCTTCTTTTTTTTGTTGTTGTTGTGTGTGTGTGTGTGTGTGTGTGTTAATAACCATTTTAACAGGTATGCTTTGGTATTTCTTAATTTGGATTTGCATTTTCCTGATAAGTGATGCTGAGCACCTTTGAACATACTAAATGGCCTTTTGTATATCTTTTTTGAAGGAATGTCGATTCCTTTTCCCATTTTTTAATTGGGCTATTTGGGTTTTTTTGTTAAGTTTTAGGAGTTCCTTATATATTTTGGATATTAGCTTTATATATTTTGGATATTAGCTTTGCACTACTGTAACAAAATACCTGAGATAATCAACCTACTAAGGGAAATAGTTTATTTTGTCTCTCAGTTTCAGAAGTTTCAGCCCTTGGCCACTTGGCCCTGTTACTTTAGGCCCCTAGTAGCACAGTACATCTGTGTCAGAGGAGTTGTGTTCGATTTATGGCTGCCTCTGAGAAACAAAGAAAGAGAAGAAGGGCTTGGGTCCCAATATCCCCTTCCAGGGCATGCCTCCAGTGACTTAGCTGACTCCTGTTAGGTACCACCTCTTCAAGTTTCAACTATCTTCCAGTAGCTCCACAAACTGACAACCAAACCTTTAACACATGGGCATTTATGGGATACTTATTCAAACCACAGCATTAGATATATATGGTTTGCAAGTATTTTCTCCCATTCCAAGGTTGACTTTTTATTCTGTTGTTTGTTTCTTTTGTTGTACAGAAGCTTTTAGTTTGATGCAGTCCCTCTTGTGTATTTTAGCTTTTGTTGCCTGTGCTTTGGTGTCATATCCAAGAAATAATTGTCAAGACCAAAGTGAAAAAGCTTTTTCCCTATGCTTTCTTCTGGGAGTTTTATATTTTCTGGTCTTATTGTTTAAGGCTTTAGGAGTTGATATTTTGGGAAGTGGAGATAAGGTAAAGGTCCAGTTTTATTCTTTGGCGTGTGGATGTCCATTTTTCTCAGAACCAGAAAATGGGTCTGTAATTATAATACTCAGAGGTCATTCCAAATGTTGGAATGAGTTCCCTTCAGTTCAGCAATTTATTTGGAATAAAATCACCACCATCTGTTCCATGTTCCCTGTGTAATGTGGGTGTAGTATTGGGCTTTGTGAGTCATACCTGAGCATACAGAGGACTAGCTATTATGGCCCATTGGTGAGGAATTGGATTCTAGCATCACGGAATTTGCAACCCCATCCCCTTTTATGGAAGTAGCTTTACAAAATCACCCAGTTAACTTCTGCTGAATTCTGGTTGTGAAAGAACTATTTTGAGAGAGTTGACACAGTTAAATGTTTATTAAGTGTTTATAAACGTATTAGTCACTGTGAAAACAGAGAGGCAGGTGGGCTTGATATTCCCACCTGTTCATGTTGCTGAAGCAAAGCCACCTGGAAAGTTTCACACAAGTAATTGGACCCTTACCCTTCAGAACTTCACTTTCCTTAAATTCAACAACGGGAACTTTGATGTCTCCTGAAATATCTTCTCCAGGTGCCTTTTGCTGTCAGGAATTGGCCTTGTGTGAGTTGTGCGCAGTGAACCTGCCATTCCCATGCACTGCTGCAGGATGATAAACAGAATCAAAAGCACTGTGGAGTGACTTGTAAGAGGAGGCTGAGCAAGTCGGGATTTGCCCTGTACCAAGGAACAACTTTTTCACTTTAAATGGACATCATTAGGATTTTGAGAAGGCCTGAGAAATTGGAATCATTGATAAAGTTTCTTCTTAGGAAACCACCTAAGGAAGAAAGGGCCATTTGTAATCCCGTACATCTATCTCATGCTCACTGCAAGTGTCCTTCTGTGGCCTAGTTCCTGTTGCCAGCCCTTGCTACCTCCCACTCCCTGAGCCCCACATCCAGGGGCTTCTGAATTTCATGGGCAACCAGAGGAAGCTAGAGGGTGTTGGCATGCATGATCATGGTTAGTTTCATGAGGAGACATAATTTTTAAATCCTGTTGTTCCTCCTGAGCTGTTAAAGGCCATGTGGTCTGGGGAAAGAAAATACTGTGCTCTGCACTGAGAGATCTGGCCTTTGGCCCTAGTCTTAGCAGTAGTGTAGCTGCTACTTTTAACCAGACTTCTCTGGGCCCATTGTCTTAATTTGCTGAATAGTCAAATTGAACTGAAAAATACCAAGGCTACTACTTGGTACACAGATCCTTCCACCCAGCAGGCCTACTTTCCAAACCTTATAGGAAAGAATTTGAGCCAAACTCTAGCTGCTAGAGTATTCTTCCATCCCCTAATGTAGCTGTCCAACTCCAACCTCTTCCCACTGACCTTCCTCTCCAAAGACTAACAAAGTAAAAATTTCATTTGGACCAAATCTGAGGTACCCCCTCTCCTCACCCCCATTCCCTGTACTCCTATGGTAAATTGGTTTGTTCTGAATTTCCACAGGAATATTTGTTAGTGCCTTCAGCTAATGGTAGAGAGTAACAGGTGAACAGCAGCTGCTGTCTTACTGGCCTCCATGGAGGAGAGACAGCTGAGTCCTGGGGAAACCCAGGCTTAAGCTGTGGGATCGGAGAGGCTGGAAAAAGCAAAAAAGGAGGAAAAAGAATGAAGATGTCTGAGAGAGTCTGAAACAAAGGAGTTTCCTAGGAAAACCTTTAAATTTAACTGTGCACCACTAGCTGCCCAGGTTGTCACTTTTGCCCTAATTATGTTCTGGATCTTTCTGCAAAGTGAATTACAGGGAGCTGACCTGAGACATGTTATGACAAAAAGCTTACAGAGTGGAGAAATAAGATATTATATTCATGTGCATAGTTAAGGATTGTCCCTCAGCCTTCCAGTGATGCCAGAAGAGATAAGCTATAATGAGCCCCACACAATCCCCCAAAATCTTAGCTAACATCAAGTGTGCATTTATTTAGCACACTGCATTTATTACCACGTGGGGTAATGTATCAGGGTTCTCCAAAGAAACAACCAACAGGATACATGTGTACTTAAATTAAGAGATTTATTTTAAGAAACTGACTCCTGCAGATATGAGGGTTGGCATCTGAGACTCATGGGATAGGCCTGTAGGCTGGAAATTCCAAGCAAGAATTGATATTGCACTTGAATCCAAAATCTTTAAGGCTGACCTGGAAACCAAAGCAGGGTTTCTGTGTTACAGTCCTGAGACAGAATTCTACCTGCAAAATTCTTTTTGCTCTTAAAACCTTCAGGTGATTAGGTGAATCCCACCCACATTATTAGAGAGTAATCTGTTTTATTTGAAGTCCCTGTTTGTGGATGTTAATCACATCTCCAAAATACCTTCAGAGCAATACCTGGATTAGCAATTGATTTAATAACTGGGCACCCTGGTCTAGGCCAAGTTGATGCATAAAACTTAACAATCATGGGTAGGTGTTGTTAATCTCTGTTTTGCTGATGATGAACCATGAGGCTAAAAACAATTAAGTATCTTACTCAGAGTGACATTGTTATTGCACAGATTCACCAGGTTGACTAACTCAGGAATCTAGGTCCGGCTCAGAATGCTGAGCTGCCTGCCAAGAACACAAGAGCCCTGGGGGAGGTATGCACTATGCCATCTAAGAAGCTATGGAATCACTGAAGTTAAAGCCAGCCATTACACCAGGCTGCTCTTTTTGCCCCATTGGGTCCTTATAAAGTGAGATTACAGGGCCAAACTATTTCAGAAAAGAATTATTTCTTTTTTTTCCTCTTTTCTTTTCCTCTCTCCCACCCCCCACCACTTCAGTCCTATTTCTTTCCCACTGGATTTGGTTTATTTTTCTTTTCTGTTTCTCTCCTTCTCATTTTTTTGCTCAGTATCCTTTTAAAAAAGCATTATTTCTTGCTGAAATGAAAATGGAAAGGAGAGAAATAGGGGAACTTCATAGAAGGAACTTGAGCTGTTCTGATGCCTGCACAGCAGTTGTGCTTAGATCAGGAAAAAAAAAAAGGAAGGGAGGGAGGAGAGCAAAATGGAAGAAAGGGTGGTAAAAGAAGGAAAAGGGGAGAGAGAATTCAGCCTTCATTTCCTACAAAAAAGCAGTCTCTTCTGATTATTTTTGGTGATTTTGTATCTGAGCATTTGATCTAGAAGGAGCTCTATCTGTTTGTTAAGAATGTTGCAGTCACCAGAGCAGTGGTTCTTGGACTGCTGTACATTAGAACTATCTAGTAGCTATTTTTAAAAAAGCTGCTGCTGCCCCTCTGGATCCCTGACCAGGGTAAGCCCAGACCTAGAACTGGTTAAAAGTCTCCAGGTGATGCCAGTGAGCAGACCTGTTTGAGAACCAGTATCTCAAAAGTACCAATGCCTGAGACCCATGGGTAGTGACGAGAAGTCCCAGTGGTAACTTCCCCAGGGAAGGTGGAGGAGTGAATAAGGACTGGGAAGGGGCTTGACACCCAGGGCATTCTGTATCTCATTCTGGGTGATGATGATGGTGATGGAATTTTAATATTCCTTACTGTATAAATTATATCCCAGTTGAAAAGGTAAAATATTAATACTTACATACGTACAAACATAAGGCACAGTAATATCTGGTTCCACCCTCCGAGATTTAATTTTGTAAAGCTTCCCAGTTGGTTCCAGTGCACAACCAGGGCCAGGACTCAGCTCTAGAAAGAGCTTCAGGCTAGCCGGGCCTTGACAAGTCTTTCATGGTCCAGCATTCAGCCTCAACCTTCCCCATTTATCCACTCACAAGAGCTGGTCCCGTTAAAGGAGACGTACTCACACAAATCAAACTCACAGCAGCTGACCAAATTCAGTAGTCCTATGCATTGACATTTTTAAAAGGAATCTCAACACACTTGAAGCACTGTTTTAGGAAGAGAATTGGAGATCTCCTTTTGGCTTTTCTTTCCCTAGATTCCACATTAAAAGATACTCTAAAGTTGCTAATATGTATTTTCAAATAGAGCGTATAGTACCTAATCTGCGATTCTGAAAGCCCCCCAAACTCCACAAACTGTAACTTCTTTTGGCTAGGGAGCACTGAAACATATTTGGCCATAAAACCTGACCAGAAATCAAGTGACACCATTTAGAGACTTATTTCACTTCCTGTGAATAGTCCTGTGTTTTGCTTCCGAAATATGAATATGTTTGCTCTGCTCCCCACTATAACTTAATATTCAATATTTATAAATTTCTGAATCTGATCAGTTTAATTCTCAAAGCCATCTGGCTCATGGTTTTCAGGTAGAAGACTGTGGCCTATCATATCTTTATATTATTAAATTCCCTGGGGACCCATCCTGATCTAGGGCAATAGCCTCACCCCATAAGTAATCCATTTTCAAGCCATCTGGTAGTTTGAATTGTGCTGACAGGTGATGACATTTGTTTCAGCAGGAACCAACTCAATTTTACCTATTTCATTGCTGTGCCTGGCACCAAGCCTGGCACTGTGAGGCTCAGGTAAATATGTGTTAAGAAATACAGGAATGGGGCCTGGGGTTATGGCTCAGAGGCAGAACACTTGCCTCACATATGAAGCACTGGGTTCAATCCTCAGCACCACAAAAAAATAAATAAACAAAATGAAGATATTGTGTTCATGTGTAACTAAAAAAAAATTGTAAAGAAAGAAATACAGGAATGGATTGTGTGTAGATTCCTCTAGTTTTACTCTCAGAGGGTGGTCTTTTTCCAGTCTTCTCCTTAAATCTTGGGAGAACCATGTTCCTATGGCATCTGTTTAACTACATCTCCAAATTCCAAAAGAATTATGTTACAAGAGGAAATCAGATATTTGAAGACATGGCTTGATTCCTACCATAGGAAAGAAAAATCTGTATAACACAAAATAGGATGTAATTTCAAGAAATTAATGATATTAACACAATAGTAATAATATTTTGATTTTAATAGTGCTTATGACTAGTGGCTTCCATATTGGCCAGCACTGCTCTAGATCTGGGGTACAGGCTCATCTCATTCTGATAGAAATGGCTAGGGCATTCTGAGACCACCCCGAGAGGGTCACTAAACTCAACTTTAAAGTAGGGGATGAAGTAATTCCATACAGATGCAGACCAAGTGAAGCAAAATAAAAATGAGAACATGAAGGTGTTAAAGAAACTGGCATATTCAGAGAACTGTGTATGATTTGGTATGGCAGGAAATTAGTGTTTGGTGGAATGGAAGGTGGTAGAAAAGTGGGGAGACTGAATTTTCTGAGAAGCAAAATCCTAAGATTCTTGTAAGCTCTGACATGAAGTTTGGACTTCAGCCTCTACAGATGTGCATGTCTTGGGGTACGATTAATGGCCTGATATCAAAATCCACTCAGCAGTTAAAACTTTCAGTCTGTGACTTCAGGGTAGGTGTTTAAGATGCTCTTGTAACCCGTTGCTGTTCTAAGGTTGTTTGAGAACTCTGACAAGTGGTTATCTGTGCCATCTGCTGCTGTCTCCAATGCTTTCCACATACCAAAAGCAGTTTGGCATGGAATATCCTCCTGAAGTCAAACTGGGAAAAGAACTACTGTGGTTTCTGCAAGATGGCTGCTGTGCATTAGTGGGTCAGGGAAGAGTCTTTGGAGGAACTGGGATAGGGGACCTTCCCATCCTGCCAGGCACCTGCCTGTGGTTAATTGACAGGTGAATGTGTTAGGGTCAAGGGAATCACTATTAAAGTCCCTAAAGTAACTGGAGAAATAGGATTTAAATTTAGGTGAAGGGTCACCAGTCTTCCAGTTCTTTCCAACAGTTGCCAAACTGGAAATACATCCAAATAAAATAAAAGTTATGCCTTCTCTGCCTTTGTTGGGATTTTTGCTTCCAACTAAATAGGTTAATATATTTGGAGGGGAAGTTTTACACTTTACATGAATTTTTCCTGACTAAAATGTTTAATTCAAAACACTGATTTTTATGGATGTCAGACATTATATAATAAACGAATCAAGAATTTAACTTTTGGGCTGGGGATATAGCTCAGTTGGTAGAGTGCTTGCCTCGCATGCACAAAGCCCTGGGTTCAATCTCCAGCACCACACACACACACACACCAAAAAAAAAAAAAAAAAGAATTTAAATTTTCATTTAATAAAGAAAAAGGTTTCTTTTTGGCAAGATTTCACAAAGGTTTGTCATATTTTGTTATTTTTCCTTATTAAAAAAGAAGGTACTAGTGTATGGTGTTGGAAGTTTCCTTGGTTTCATCTAATCTTCTACTTTGAGTTTTTGATGTTAAGGAAGACATACGTTTGACTCATATAAGAACTGTGTGATTTGTAGACTTCCTCAGGTGTGAGGTAACTTAGGCCTTACACTCCTAGTGCTGATTTCTAGGAGAAGCAAAGTGAGATCCAAAAAGAAAATAAATCTTTCTCATTATTAAATTTGTGCTCTTGACTCCTGCATTTGGTACTACTGTAACAACTGGGGGTTAAACTGTCAGTTTGACAACTTGTAAAGCTCTTTATCATAGAAAGCAAGAAAAATCAATGCCAAATTACCTCAGGAATATTATTGATGACCTAAATGTCATTTTCTATTTTTATTACTTTTCATTGTATTTAGCTTGTAATTCAAACCGCTTTCTAATTAATTTGGTTTGGCTCAGTTGGAAATAGAAAAAGCTAACTATCTAATAGGTGACACATGTCGCAGAGAAACCTTACAACATCCCCATTTCCCTGAGATCAATCAACCATGAAATAACTTACCAAACTTTTGTTTTTCTAGCAAATTCTCAAGAAATACAATAAAATTAAATTTGTCTAGTCCAAAGGAATGGGAAGAAACATGAATGAGCAAAAGTGACCTGAAAGCCCAGTTTTATCTAACTATAATCTCTCTCCTAGTTGTTAAAATATCCCGAAGCAGTCGATCATGTTGCATTTTAATTTCAAAGCCATGTGTTGTATTAGCAAAGTGCACATGTTCCTGATTTGAACTACGAGTTCCCTGGCTGTTAACCAGAACTCTCGGCTGGCATGGACAAGGTCTCCTGAAGGTCAAAGGCCTAGAGCCTACATCTTGGTTAGATCTTACCCGTGTGGAAACCAGAAGCCTGGGTCAGGGCAGCAGTGCCTATGACAGGCCCTGATTAGATTAGGCCTGCATTTATCAACTACACAAAGAGTACACTTAACCTTTCAACTCAAGAGTTTTGATGTATCTTTAAAACAAAAAGGTGAATGTTATTCAGCCAAAGTCTTGGTCCAATAGTAATGGAGTTTAACAAGCAGCTTTTTCTGATTTCATCTATATCCAGGCTTATATAGGAACAATATGCAAGATCTAGCCTGAGAAGCATTTTATCTGTTTTCCAAATTTATAAATAGAATTTATTGACAGTTATAGGAAATGACTTTGTAATTTTACATCATATTCATTTTTATGTAGGAGTTTAGTATTTCCTTTAGTCTCCACCTAGACTGGTTTATTTATTTTATGGATTCATTCATTTACATTTAGTGGATTAGGACTATTCTATCAATTGATTAATATATCTATATTGTGGAAATCCATATATAGAAGGAATGATAAACTGCTTTTAGAAATTTGATTGCTCACTGGGCATGGTGGCACATACCTGTAATCCCAGTGGCTCGGGAGGCTGAGACAAGAGGATCAGGAGTTCAAAGCCAGCCTCAGCAACAGCAGGTACTATGCAACTCTGTGAGACCCTGTCTCTAAATAAAAAATACAAAATCAGGCTGGGTTTGTGCCTTATCCGTAGAGTGCTCCTCTAACACATGTGAGGCCCTGGCTTCAATCCTCAGCACTAAATAAAAACAAATAAAGATACTGTATCCAATTACAACTAAAAAATACATTAAAAAAAGAAAGAAATTTGATTTCTCTTTATCCTCCAAGTATTTGACTTAAATAGTGTTCTGGAATATTTTTTTAGTTCTTTAAAATGCACTGTTTAATTCCCCAGGAAGTGACCAATAAGTGTATAACAAGACAGGTTGAAATATATATATATATATATATATGTGTGTGTGTGTGTGTGTGTGTGTGTGTGTGTGTGTGTGTGTGTGTATGATATAATTTATATTTGAGGGTAGGGTACTAGAAATAAAACAGAGTTCTCTCTGAACTGCATCCCCAGCCCTTTTTTATTTTGAGGCAGTCTTGCTAAGTTACTTAGGGCCTCACAGAGTTGCTGAGCCTGACCTCAAACTTGTGATCCTCCTGCCTCAGCCTTTTTAGTCACTGGGATTACAGGTATGTACCAACATGCCCGGCTGAATAATATAATGTTTGAATGTTTTTGGTTGTTTCACATTCTCTTGAGGAGACTGATACAGCTTTGGAATGAAGAACAATCTTACCTCACACATTAAGATCAGCTGGGGACATCCATGTCCTCTGGATATGTGTGGGATAGACTCTCCAAGCAGTGTTGGTGATGGGACCAAGCCATGGAGATCAATCTGAATCCATGGGAAGAGATATAAACCTCCTTGTTCTTTAATTTATTTTCTAGTTCTTCTCTTAATGTCCATCTTTGAGGCAGGGAGAAGCTCCTGCCCTCTTGGAACTAAGTTTCTACTTTGTAAATTTCTGCTTTATAAATTCTTCATCAGAGTCCTTGTCTCATCCAGTACAAGGTCATATATAACTAAAAAATATTTTTCTTTTTAATCACTTACTCTCTGTAGCCTTCAAGATAAAATTATTCTTCATGTTAAAAGGATTGCTTTTTCTGTCATTACATTGTTTCTGCAGTGTGCTTGTTCAGTTAAGTAAACTCATTTCGTGTGACATTTATAGAATCCTGGCCCCGAAGGCAGGTTCCAAGGGGGAAAAGGCAGCAAAGTGCCTTCAGGAGAAATTATTCTTTCCCTGAATAAAAGAAAGATAAAATGAGCTCATTTTAATTATACTAAAAGTGGTTGCCAATCACCCCAAAATCGTGATCTCTTTTTCTCCTTGCTTAGATGAAATTAAATCTTAGAGCCATTTTAAAACCTTTCCAAACTATGAGAGAGTTTGCTTTGCCAATACACTTTCAATTGGAAGTAATTTTTAAATTTCCTCAAAAACACTCATAAACCTTGAATTTCAGAAAACTGCTGCAAAAAAGTGATATTTTTATCTTTTTGTCTCAGTATTTTTGATAATACTCTTTTCATCTTGAGGTCATATTATTTTAAAAGTCATTCTGAATTTGATATTACCAGGAAAAAAATACTTATCAGCAGAGATCATCATTATCTTGATAGTTGATAAGGCATTTTATGGTATTTAACTTATTGATTATGTATTTCATTAGGTCAGTGACATTTGTTGAGCCCTAAGTATGAGTAAAATAAAAACATTTTTTTTCTAATTATGTCCAAGATTAGTGACAGTGAAAAATGAAATATATATGTTTATTATCTTTATGATTTCCTCGGTTTCTAAGTAAATCCCTGCACCTTTACTATCTACCAAACTTTTCCACTTCCTTACTTCAGACACATGATGTTGGACAGAACTGCTTTGTTGATTTTGAGATCTAAAAGCAATGACCCATTCCCATTCCTTCCTTCCCCTATTTTTCCAAAACCTTTTACAATGAAGTTACCAGCTTTCTGGATGTTCAGAGTCAACCATTCAGACAGCAAAGCAACATTAAGAAAATATTTAATGAACAACTACTCTACTAGGCTTTGCTCTAGCGAGGAGAATCCATCTAAAGGTTTTTTAAGGAGTTTGGAAGATATGGCTAATGGATCCTGTTAATTGTACTAGGGGGTTAACATAGAATTGTTAGAATTGCTTGGATGATCTCTTCTCTCTTAACTTGCTTGATTTTACAATATTTCAGTCCCTTTTGGAGAGAATGTAGTGTTCCACACAGTCGGGAACACAGCCCTAACTACCAGTTACCACAGGAGTGGCTTGGACTTTTCAGAGTCGTTGGCTTCATCACAATCAGCTTTCCACAGCCTCTCATCACTGTTCTTACAAAGTTCTGAACAGATGGATCTCCAGAGATGTCCTAGATAGGGGACCCCAGGACATTGGGAAAGGATGAGCAAGACCTGACCTCTTCCTAGGAGGTGGCTCAAATAAGAGAAGAGGAATAGAGGCTCAATTTTTGATGATATTTCTTGGAGGCTAAAACACCTTTTTGTGGTTGCTTATCTTTTTTACCCTCTGCTACCAACTTTCCTTCTGTTTTGCCTTTTAAAGTATTTATATACAGCCCCTTCCCCATTCATATTTCCCAAATTTTTTTCCTACTCCTTGTGCTTATCCCAGAGAAACAGTACTATGTGACTTGATTACGAAGTGTTTCTTAGAATTAATCAATAACACCTTGAGGTTTTCCAGTTTAATTTGTATGTATTTATCTTGGAATATAGTACACATCTCTCTAGCATGCAATTTTGTAGTTGTTTCGATGTTGGCAGGTTTTTAGGTATGGGAGGGGAGGAAGTTGTATTTTTAGCTCTAGTGATTCACTTTATAAATGGTATACACTACAGTCTGTTCTCCAGTTGATTAACTGCATATGGAATCAACTCACTGTAAGTACACCCTACAATTTCAGTGGTTTACAAAACCAATAAAAATATAAAATGCTGAAATAAATATTTAAGATTTCTTTTCTGCATTGCACTAAAGAGATGATGAAAATAAATTTTAAAAGAAAGTATTTGCACTTGAGGAATTCAGGTAAAAGTCATGAAGCTATAATTAAAAACAGAATTATGGGAGCCAGGTAAAATTGAGGGGGGGTGGATAATTAGATTTTACTATTTGTTTTGCTTTTATCTTATATTCACTTATACAAAGTCAGTGTTGGTGGACTACAAAATATAGGTTGATTGGTTTGTTTTGGGTACCAGGGTTTGAACCTGGAGATGCTTAACCAATAATCCACATCCCCAGCCCTTTCTATTTTTTATTTTTCATCATTTTAAAATAAAAATTTTTAATCACTTTATCACTTTGAAATAAAGTATTTATATTTGGGTATATGCTACCACTCACTGCATCAGAATCCTTCTCAACACAGAACTTCAAAGAAGCCACTACCAGATGATTAGTTTTCCCCCAAGCAATGCACCTATTTGATATCTGAAATTTAGATGCATCTCCAGCCTTATTCCTCCTTCACTGACCCTCTATTCGATATGGAACAGCTGTCATACTATCTCACAAACCTGCCAGTTCCCTGCATCAAAGACCATCTCACAACCTAGCCTCTCCCTAAGTCCAGTTTTCTCTTCAGCATTCAAATCTCACACCCCACCATGTGTCTTTCGCTGAGGTCACAAACCAAAGGACAGCTCACTGGTTCCCAAACTAACTGCACATAAGAAGTAATAGAGGAAGTGGTTTAAAGCATAGATCCCTTAAGCTCCTTTAGAAACTCTAAAGCAGATTGTGTCTCTGAGACCTAGAAATAGACATTTTATCCAGCTTCCCAGCCAGTTCATCTACCACTACCTGCCATTCTCCTTTGATGTTTTGGGAACCATTGTTATGAGAGGGGCAAAACAAAACAAAACAAAATAAACAATTCTGGAGTCTGTTAAACCTGAGTTCAAGTCTTACAACCTGTACTTACTGGCTGATCAGGGTACCAGACTTCTCTGGGTCTTAGAGACTATAGTCTCTTTGCCAGAGAGTTTTGGGGAAGGGAGCTATATAGGTTTAAGAATCCACCCAACTAAGTTAGCATCCCAAGTGGTGTGAATATAGTCATCTAAAGGAGGTCCACCAGAGCAGACTGCTATCCTAAGTGGTGTGCATTAGCCAGTTTCATTTATGCTGTAGTCTTACAGAGTATCAGCAGCATTCCCTCTTTTAAAGTTCAAACAAGTTTAGTGTCTTTGATACAGAATTCTCAGTCGTTTGTATTTAGACTGATTCCAAATAGAGAATGAGTCTCAATTTCCTTCTTGTACATCGAAGCATCCTGTTATGGTGAGTAAAGACATAGTGGCACTGTATGCCATTCTGGGACTTGAAACTATTTCAGTATTTAAATATATTCCAGAACCTTTTAATGGGGATTTCTCTATTCTTCACTCAGGAAAAGAGAATGATCATATTTAGAACTGGAAAGGACCTCAGAAACCATCTTATTCAGCTTTCTTGTTAAGTTTCAGCAACTTCATACCAACACATAGTTAGATAAGAAAATGTCAATAGCCAGCCACAGACTGTTGGGAAAACTGGAATTTGGGTGTAAATCAAAATTGGGGATTGATTTAAGTCGCTTTAAACTATTGATTTAACCCACAGCTTCAGCAATTATAGTATAATTGAATTAGCTAGTAGAGTTAGAATACTGCTAGACGAGTAGATACCTTACAACCTACCATATTTAGACATACCTCCTTCCTTGCCTTTTCTCTACAGCTTTTGAAAAGGAATTTCCTCCACCAGCCTAGTTTGATTAAATGATCAGCAGTGAACATACTTGAAGTTATGATTAAGTTCATTTACTAAAATAAAAAATAAAAAGTATTTGTTGTTTATTGAGTACTTTTTATGAGATGGTTCATTAATTCTATTCATTTCTTTTATTAATCCTTCTAACTATTCTACAGAATAGATGCTGTTATTTTTCCTTTAGTCATAGGAGAACTAAAGACTGCTCAAGGTCAGGGAACAAGTATGTGGCTGAGTTAGGAATCTAATCTTTGTCTGACTCCAAGAGTGTTCTACAGCAACTAATGACAGACTATGACTTAGACTAATATTCCTAAATTTTTGTGTTAAATACTAATTAAAACTACAAACTTTCGCCCTCTATAACTGCTCTTATGTGGAAATTTAGAGAAGGCCCAGAGACTCCCCAAAGCTCCTTCTTGCAAGAATATCATCACCAATGAGTATGTACCATTAAATTTAGCTCTACAGTAAAGATTGTTAAGTAATTACAAGGTAAATAATTGCCTACTATATCTTACATGTTGAGTTTAGCACTATAGATAAGAATGAAATTTGGTACCTGTATCTTATTGGGTTTAAGTATATATTACAAGTAGAAGCTCAAACTATTCTTTCTGAGCAAAGAGATACACCTTTTTTTTTTAACTCCTTTTTTTTTTTTTTTTTTTTTGGAAATCACGCTAAAATCATATATACTTTTAAAGATACAAGTAATAATAAAATTTTAAAATATCAGGCCTAAGAGGGTTTAAAGATTATCTAAGAACACAGCTTTCTCATTTACAGGTGAGTAAAATGGGCCTAGAAAGTTTCTGTGACTTACCAAGGATCACATAGCCAGTTAGATCAGGATCAGGCTTAGCATCCAGAATTCAAGTTCCTATTCTAGTGTTTTTCCTAGTCCATCCAAATAAGCAATTTTGCATCTCGATTTCATTCCTTTCGAAGTGAGGGAAATGTGTTATTGTGTCTTTGAAAATAAGATAGTAATAAGAGTTTTAACACAGTTATTCATTTCATCCCTATAAAGATTCAGACAGAAGCTAGAATACAGACGTATTCAGAAACAGAACACAGAGGCCAGGAGCCATGATGCTACAATGAGATTGGCAATACTGTCTTTTTAGACAGAACTATAGATTACCATAAATTCAGTTGTCTTTACTCCAAACAGTTCTTCATCCAACCACTAGTATTTAGCACCCAACTGCATGCCAAGCACTGTAGTTGACCCTTTTTTTTTTTTTTTTTTTTTTTTTTAATATTTATTTTTTAGTTCTCGGCGGACACAACATCTTTGTTGGTATTTGGTGCTGAGGATCGAACCCGGGCCGCACGCATGCCAGGCGAGCGTGCTACCGCTTGAGCCACATCCCCAGCCCCGCGTAGTTGACCCTTAAAGAACACAGAGACATAAAATCCAGTCCTGCTCTCATGAAGATCTCAGGTGCTTAGAGGAACTAGCAAACAAATGCAGGACATGGTCCCACAGCATAGCCTGCTTTCTCAGAAAAGTGACTGCTCCTTTCTCCAGAAAGCTTTGTCCTTCAAGTAAAACATGTTAAGTTGATATTAGCAAGAGTGCTGACCAGTATACACAGTTTTTTCTAAAGCAGAGATTCCTCTTCCAAAAATAGTCATGGATCATAGCTAGATTAATTAAGAAATAGGAGCCTGTGTTGTTTTCATTTTTTAACTTGGGGCCAGTAATCACCAACCTAACTTTTCAAGGGTGTCTCCAGTTATCTTAAGTGGCACTGAAAATTTCCCCAAATAAAAGTAACTTTCAACTGCCATAATTTACAAGCAAAATTACAATAAACTTATAAATACCACCGTAAAAAGTCAGTGATGTGCCAAAACAAACTACAAAGAGATGATGTTGCAGGGCAGGTGGGGGATGTGAGTAATATCCTATTAGATCAGCAAAAACATGATGTGACAGCCATTTAAATTTTATAAGAAAATGAATGAAAATTCCATTTTAATACTGCTAATTCATTCTTAGTAAATCATCATTCTCTAATAATTCAGCATTTTTGTTCTTACTGTAAAATGATTCTATAGTAAGCTATAAAATAGAAATGGCATTTCCAGGTTTGAATTTTTACATGTTAAGTTACAGCTTAAAATGTTTTAAAAGTTGTTCAACTTTTTTAAAACAGGAGAGAGGAGGAAGCCCAGGAGCAAGCACATTTGCATATTAGTATGAACAAATGCATAGAGAAGGAGTTTTCCATCAGGGACTTTTGAAAGCATTATAATGCAAACTATGTTTTTAAACTAGCCAAACTACTGATGGCTTTATTGAATGAATTTATTACAGAAGAATTTTAGTCAGATGACATTTCTCATCAAATAACAGTAAACACAATAGCCATTTCCAATAAGACTGTTCTATCAAGCCAAGGGCTTAAAAAAGAAAAGAGGACTTGCCTTGTTCCAAACATAGCATTGTACTAAATATTTGTTTATTACACTAGAGAAGAAAAGAGTCCTGCCAGCCAGACATAGTGGACTGGAAGAAAACATGCCATTGTGTCAGATCATCCCAAGAAATATCTACTTTTCCCTCTTTTCCTAATAATGTTTGACAAGTGGAGATGAATTTTTAAAATCTAAGTCTCTTTTATGTCATTCATTGGGATAATACTATAAAATCTCTCCTTGGGTACTCAGAGTATTACAACATCAATGACCTGTCAGCAGCTGCATACAGTTTTTCTTTTTAAGACTATGTAAAGCTATAGTTAAATTCTAATTTTCTAAAATAGGTTTAAGAATGGGGAGAGCCAAAATTAGGTGCACTTTTCTTGCTAGAAATTAGACCACAAATTGTACATTGTGCTTATAAAGATGATTAAGGCGGTCCAGCCGCACACCAGCAGTTTGGCAGATTAATTGGAGCATGCAGATTTGTGTAAAAACATATGTTGGGACTTGGGAAACCTTTTTTTTTTTTAATGATGTTTAAAAGTTTTCTTGTAAGTTCTTATGTGTAATTTACTCATTAACTAATTCTCTGCAAAAAGTCTTAGATAAACTCATAGGCCAGAGGTCCAATATTTAAGCATTGTGTAGAAATAGGAATGTGCCTTTCTCCCAGTTAGTTAGTAGTAACCTTTTTCATTTTGTAGACCCCCAAGTGTTCATTATTTTAAAATTGTTGCATGATGAAACCAGAGCCACTTGTTTAAACAAGGTGTGTAGGCTTAGCAACCAGAGCTGGAGCCTCTGAGCCATGGTACCTGTGAACATATAGTGAACACTTGGGAAGTATGGATGAAAACTAATTCTCATAGGATTATAGGGAAGATTTTTTTTATTTTTTTAGTTCTAGATGGACACAATACTTTTATTTATTTTTATGTGGTGCTGAGGATCAAACCCAGCACCTCACACATGCCAGGCAAGCACTCTGCCACTGAGCCATAACCCCAGCCTGGATTATAGGAAAGATTTGAGTTAAAGTCAGCAAAGTGCCTGGCAGAGTGCTGGTGCTTAGTGGGGACTGTCAGTGAGAATGGGGAGACAAGGTAAGGGCAGTCCAGTGAGGAGGAACAGTGGTAGCCATGGGAGTGGTAGGGGTAAGCTTGGACACTAGACACAGAAGGCACTTATCTTGTGAAGAAAAGGAGAAGAGGGGAAGTAAGGAAAAAGAAAACAAAGAGACATTGGAGTCTAACAAGCAATACTTGCTTAAAGCATTATATAGGACTGCCTGTTTAAATCCCTTGCCATACACCTAAAATGCAATCTGGACAGTATAAAAGCAAAAAAACTCACAAGAATCACAGGTTTTTGTGTCCTTGTTTACTTAAGAAGTTGTCTGCTCAAATTTTTCTTGTTTCCCCTATTCTATTTGTTTTGCATTAGAGAAGAATTATCTGGCTTATTAGGTAGATAAAATCTTCACTCTTTTCACAAATTTTTTTTGTTGGAATTTAGTTGGGTCTTACATTAAATGATGTATAAATGTTGAATTTATGCATAAATGTTGAAAGGTCACCTCTTTCTCTTTGGCTCTGATTGGTAACTAAGTCCCCCCTCCGCCTTTTTTTTTTTTTTTTTAATGTCCTGTGCTTTATCTCTCCTCCCCTTTGCTATTTTTTTCCTTCAGTAGAGTATTGTACCATGGAAGTCTTGCTAGAAATGGGATGGAGTTCCTGTGGGCACCACCTTGAGGTATCTCCCTTGCTGATTTCATGGTAGTATGACTGTGTGACTTTTTCTAGTCCAAGTGAAGCTGTCAAGTACTGTTAAGTGGTGCACAGTTTGGCCATAAGAAGATGGACTGGTTATCTGAATGAACTATGAGGTTAATTTCCAAGGTCAGGCTGCTGCCCTTGTAAAAGTTTAGTTTGCTTGTACAGATTCACTAAAAAGGGCCTCTGTGGTTTTTATTTTTCTAACAATGGGATGAATAACATTTACATGGAAGAAGTTCCAGGCTCTTAAGCCAGCTGGAACCAAGGGTGTTCTCATGTACTTGGGTTCCCATCATAATAAAGTCATCAATTTAGTAGTAATATGACAAAAGAAGCCCTGAGCAGTGATGACAACAAATTTCAATGATCTGTGTGATGTTTTTCTTGGTTCTGCTGTTAACTGAAAAGAAGCATTAGGCAAGCCACACACTTGGATCTACCAAGCCCCAGTTGTTCTGAAAAACAGCAGATGATCGCTGAGGTTCTGGGGGCATATGACTTACTAACCAAGGGAATTGGGTAGCCATGTATTGAAGCCCAGGGCATCAGGGAGGCAGGTGCAAAGGTTTCTACAAATACAAGTAACATTGATACATACATTCACGTACGCACCTTAGTGCAAAGAAGAGCCACCAATCATAGCCTGAGCTGGTAATTGGACTGGAGACTTTTCCACACATTGCAACTTGAAAACTTGCTCTCTGGTGACCCATGGAAAACTGTTCCCATTACCTTGTGCAGATAACTAATTGGAAGTTGAGCACCTCTCAGGAGCTCAAATACTTTTTGCTGAAAGAATTGGTAGTTAAGCCATAATTTTTGAACCCAAGATTTATTGTAACTGAGAAACTGCTTGCCCAAAGTTTAATTTACCCCTCTATTTGTTATGACTTGTTAGTTTGACACACAGTATACCATAAAAACAGCTAAACCCACACAGCTCACAATGGTGACACAGACACCTGTAAGATCAGATCTCTCCTGATTTTCCTTCCACACTGCGAAAGGTGCACCATCTTTGCTGATTCCTCTTCCTTCGTGTGCCCCTTACATTCTCTGCCCAAGTTCACATCCTCACACTCCTTCTCTCTCTACTCCCCCAACAACCTTACCTCCACTTCTGTTTTCAACAGAATTTTCAAGTGTCACCAGTTTATATCTTTTTCTTGAGCTCCAGATACATTCTTTTAATTGCCTGCTATGCTGATTTTCAAACTGGCTTCTACAAAAGCCCCAAAATGCCCAAGTGCCCTTGTCCTTACTCTCATGTCCTTCATCTGACATTCTCCGTCTCATCCTTCACAACCAAATAGAAATTTCATTTTCAGTGAAATCACCCCCAAATGTCACTCTTCCACTCCCATCACTGCTATTGAAATGTGGTAGCTTTTCAAAAATTACAGTGCAATAATTAGTAGCTGTGGTTTCATACTCTTAACCTATATTTTCATTTGCATTAATAAAAATAGTGTACTTTTTTAAAGGATGCAAGATATAAGGAACAGTGTTCTACCATTCTAATGTATTTCATTACCCTTCAGCCTTTTCAAAATCTATAGTTCTCATAAATGGTTTAGAAAATTATTTGATCTTTCATTATTGAATATTCTGTTTCTTATTTTATCCTGAACTAATCTAAGATTATAGTGAATATACTTAACTCCCTAAAATGTATTTGGTTATCTGTTATTCAGTTGAAATGTATTTATAGCATTATTATGCTCATTCACATATTTATACATTTTATTAATTTTGAAACAATTCCATCTTAATTTGTTATAAATGTAGTCTGTTCTGCCACTTAAGGACTGATTCTTTCTGTTAAAAAAAGTCTTTTTGTTTTAATCTTATTCCCAGTATATAAGAATCTTAGCAAAAAATCAAACATTAGGTAGCCTGCATAACATATTTAAGGTTCTTATAAGTAAATTAAATATGTGATTATTTTCATACTTTTTGGTAGAATTATACAACTTACAGTTATAAAATTGGACAAGATCTATATGTTTTCAGTTCCCTGGAAAGATAAAATATTGCCACATCTTTAAAAAGAAACATGATAATCATAAATTTTCTAAAAATGAGTAATTTGAACTCAGGTATAGTTTTTTTCAAGTGTTTAAAACTCAAATTAATACATCCTGGCAGATTAAAAATTATATGAACCTTCAGATATTTTAGGATGCTTAAAAAAACATTTTATAGAATTCAAAGGATTGTCTGTAGAAACAGAGTAATAAATAGCTTGTCAGAAGGTGGAAGCATCAGGATGTAAAATACTCAATTAGTTTCAAAACAGAATTATCACTTAAATATATTTTAACAATGCAGTTACATCAAATGTGTAGCATTTAAACAGTGAATAATAGTAATGAATTTTTTATCTCCTTATACAAGAGAAGTTGTAAAAGTTAAGACCTCATTTTTTTTATTCTGAAGCAACTGGAAGAGCAATCAATGGAATAAGGAGGTTTGGCAGGACTCCACAGGGTTCCTCCATGCCCTGGGTGGGAAGTCAGCACACCTCACCCTGACTCTGGTTCTTTCTTGCCAGTGGATTTTTGTAGTACTTTATCCTCCTAAATAACATGACAGCATTTTCTAAAAAGCTTTCATAAGACACTGTACAAATGTAAATTGGTACTATTTTCTCATGTCTGGAAAAAGGAAAGTATATTTACAACTGAGTTGATTGTTTGATCCAGATCTTTCCTCCTTATCTAGATTAGTACAATAAAACATTTCTGCACTTCCCCACATTTCCTAAAATACAAAGTAAGAAGAGACTGAAGAGTGACCTTGAGAGACTGACTTGCCCCTTGTGCCTCAGTTCCCTGGATAGCTACTGTTGTTTAACATTGGGGGATTTATGTACAGTTGTACAAAGAAACTGACACCCACACACACATGCTCAAGTTAAGGAGATCCAAAATTGCAAACCATTTTCTTAAGGATGATGTCCAATCCTTTAGAATAAATAAATAAATATAGAAACATTTTAAATAAGTTTAATCAGATTATGATAAGCACTTTGAAAAAAGAAGGTAAACATTGAGAAAATGTGTACTTAAATCTTCCATGGCCTTTTTTTGTTTTTCAAATGATATATATATATAAAAAAAAAAAAAGTTAAGTGAATGGTGAGTGTAAGCAAAATGAGACACAAAATGAGAGCTTTTTGCTACTGTAATAGTTCCAACTATACTTTTTTTTTTTTTACTTGCTGAATGAACAATACGAATCCTGACAAATTAAGTAAAATTCAGTAACAGAATGGGTCCCTTCTATTAACCATCTCTCAATTAGATTAAGACAAAGTTTTGTTATCACACTATGATTCTAAACGTTTTTCTCTTAAAATTATGCCCCACTCATGATGCCTTTATCTCCACATGAAGTTACCATTCCCATCCTCTTCTGAAATTTCTTTTCTCTTACTGGACAGTTTGAGAGCGGCAATGATCACCCAAAGGCACTATTGTTAAGAATCTCAAAAATGATACAGGGATTATTAGTCCTACCAAAGACAGATCCAGTCTAGAACCTGTGTATAATCATGGATGAGATAAAAGAATTTCTCTTCCAAATGGCAACTATTTTAGGAAAAGGAATGCTTCGTCCATAAATAAGCCTAAGGGGCGTTATAAATGTGTCGGGAGCTCTGGGTGATTGATCTGTGTGAGGTCCATCATGAAAATAGACAAAAGTCACAAGGGTTGCTTCCCTGTGGAAATCGTGGTAGAAAATTGCCATATGAGGTCCCCGTGATGGGCCTTGCTGATGAGATTATGGATATAATAACTTTACAGACTGGACTTTCAGTCTCTTGAGATCCTCAGCATCTTTCTGTGAAGTCTAAATAAAACGGTAACTTGCTCTTCAGGCTCCAGCACAGACATTGGCAAGGAATGAGAACTGTCGTCTGCAACCTTCTCCAGTCCTGTATTCTCAGAGCATCTTTCCCAGAGTTGTTACCACTCAGAAGTGGATTTGTGTTAAACTGAAATGTAAGGAAATTGTGCCACTGTTGCGGTATTACGGTGCTACAAAGGTTGAGATGACAAATTCAAACTAAAAGGGAAATATCCCTGGCCCATTTTACTGTAAAAGTATTCCATCAAATTCCCTGGGACAAAAACACAGTGTAAAAAACAGTAACTTTAACTTTCTTCCAACTCTGCCAGTCAACACCATATTTTCCTTCTGGGGAGGTAAGAAAGCTCATCGTGTAACACAGACAAATGATTAAACAAAGCAAATAATAGCAGTTTTTATTCCATTCAGCCTTTCCCAAGTATAACTTAAGGTTCAAGATCTAGACTAGACCTATGAAAAATGGCTTTGCAGATACTTTCCATAACTTTTCTACCTGTCATTGTCAGCTGTTCATCAAATATTTATACAAAGTGCACTGTGTGCCACTCACTGCTTAATGCCAGATCGGTGAAGTAGACAGGATACTTGCCATAGAGTGTACTGACTATTGGAGGATATAAACATTAAACAAACACAAACAAATATATAACGTAACATCTTTTAAACTTACAGTTTGACCATAAGAGATCATTTTGCTGTTTTCATTTGAGTCCTTTAGAATCATAAATGCTATTAATTTATATAGTCCATAAATCATATGCTTTATTATAGCAAATATCTATAAAAGTACAAATATTTCATTCAAAAATACATAACAAAACTAATTATTGTTTATGCAGAGCATTGGGCATAATATTAGGAATCTTTGTTATTTTATGTCTCATGTTGAGTGAGTGTTTGAACTCAACTAGTTGTTATAACTAGTTGGTCATAATTGTCTTCCCATTTCCTTCAACAGATGTTTCTCTAAAAAATTACAGAGCCAGGTGCTATGACACACTTTTATAATCCCAGCAACGGGAGGGAGGAAGATTGCAGTTTAAGGCCAGGATCAGCAATTTAGCGAGACCCTATCAAACATAAAAGTAAAAAAGGCTGGGGATGTAGCTCAGAGGTAGAGCACTCCTGAGTTTAATCTCCAATATCACCAAAAAAAAAAAAAAAGAAGAAGAAGAAAAAGAAGTAATAATAAGTGTATTTTTGCAATGACCCTTTTTATAACGGACTTTGGTAGGATTTTCTCTGTCTTTGGTATTAAATTTTATTAGTCTTATGAGGAGTTCAGCTACATCAACAACTGCACACAAAGTAAGGTCTTTTGTAAGCATGAGGCACTCACAGATTACTTCAAATATCATCTTGCATTGGCCTCAGCCTGGCCTGTTAGTTCAAGCCCTAAAAATAAACACCTATTAATCAGCTAATGGCAACATGGGTGGACCAGCTCTCTTACAGGACCTCAGTGTAACCTCATTCAATAGCTTGTCTTATGTCACCCAGGATGGGGTGGTTTGCAGCCAGGAACGCCTCTAAAAGAAAAGACAGTCACAAGCTTAACTAAATGTTTAAAATAACCTCCGTAACTCCTCTCCACATTGACAGATTGCTTTCAGCTCGGTGAAATCAAACCACAGCACTAGCCCCAGCGGCTTTGTGGGGCCATCTTAGAGCCACAGAATTTGTAAAGTAAAACTGCAGGTTCAGTCAGAGCATCCAAGTATGGCTTTGCCTTGTCTCGCTTTTAATCAAAAAACAATCAGAAGTGAACTCACTCCTGGAAGTCCTTATCTTCATAAAATTCTACTAATGACTCCTGTTAAGGTAAATAAAGTTGCTGTGTAACTCACTAAGGAAACTGTTCACTGTTCACCTCGTGCCCGCAGACTTGTCCAAGAATACAAATTGAAGGAACCCCGTGGAGCTGCCCATGACTGTTTATATACACATACTTTGTCCCAAGGACTCCGGAAAGTTGAGCCCTCAGGATAGTTTTCAGTTTTTTTGAATGGCAGTCTTTTTTCTGTATGGAGTGGAAATTGGGGCTGGTGGTGGGGGCGGGGGGGTAATGTATACTTTATTGTATTTACCCCCAAATAAGTGAGCTGCAGTAGATACTTTGGTCCTGCACAAAGTAAATATTTAGCTCACAGATTCCACACACAAACACCGCCTGCAGTATTTGGGTTTCAAGAAAGACGATCGCCTGCAGGCAGAAGTCTGCAGCACATTCCACACGTGGGAATGGGCTTTGCCCTTGCATACCATCCCAAGGGGCCTCGAGGCACGGGTGGCCGGATATACATCACCCTTCTGTCCTGTCAGCCCCACTGTGTCTCTCTAGCTGTGTCTTCTGCATGCTTACCATCTTTCTTTACTGTGACTTTTCTGCACTGTCCTCAGTGCTATTCTCCCTATCCTGTCTACATACACATCTCCCTCCACCTGAACTGTCTTCTCTTACCCACTCAGTCAACTTGACTTCAAGATGTGCTCCAAAGATTGCCTCAACCTTTGCTCAGAGCCTTCCCTGACTCTTCCAGGTTGAATTAAGTGTTTCTTCTCTGAGCTACCACAGGGCCTTCTGCACAGCTCTCTCACATTTGTCTCCTTTTACACTAATCTTTTAGCCTGCCTGTTTTCCTTCCTGCAGAGAGCCCTGCAAGGCAGGAACCATGTTCGTCTTATCTGTGAATCACCTCAATATGTGCCCTTTTCAGAAAGGCAAAAGGTTTTACTGTCCCTGATTTTCAATTAGGAAAAAGGAGAGCAAGCACTGTACACTGATAGCAGCACTGTCCTGATAGAGGAGGTACAATTAGGTTTTTCCAGGCATGTCAGTCACTTATATATGGTAGTAAACAAGTCACCTCATCTCAGAAAGACTCAGTTTCCTTGGTTGTCAAGGCAGAGTCATGTGCTTTTTGAGGTCCACCTATTTTACTGGACAGCTTGTGGAAGTGAGTTGGAAATTAGGAACCGTTCTGCTCATCATCAGCTGCAAAACAGACCAGAACTTAGTAGAACTTATCCTGTCATTTGAGTCCAGCCCTGCAGTGTTCTGTATTCACCCAAGATCCTTCTACTGTTACTTTAAAAAAAAAAAAAAACTGTCCTTAGTTTCATGTTTCTTTCCTGCAATTGTCTGATAAAGCGACTTCATTAACCCCAAGAAAACAGAAGCTTTGGGCAGCTTTAGCAATTGCTGCTGGCCACTGGGCTCCCTGAAGTTCCATTGGGGGGACTCTGATCAGTCTTAAAAGTGAACTTTAGTGTCCTGAAAGTTTTCTGTGTTCTCTTTAACAAGGCCATCTAAAGCAGCAGCCATCATTTTTGCCTCAGCCATTTGGGTTTTTTCCCTTCTCCTTTCTAAAGCCTTTAAATATTAATTTTAAAATGTTTACTGTTGCTTTTGTATTCTTTCTCTTTTTATCATTTTTTATCATGATTTTAAAAACGTATAACATTAAATGTGCCATTTTAAGCATTTTTAAATGCACAGTTTTAAGCATTTTTACATTATTTGTGCAGTGGAGCTCTAGAATTTTTCATCTTGGAAAACTGAAACTCTGTACCCATTAATTACTAATGTCTTCTTCCCAACCCTTAGCAATTACTTTTCTGTTTTCTGTGTTTATGATACTTTTACCTCTTTAGACACTCCATAGGCGTGAAAACATGCAGTATTTGCCTTTTGTAACTGGTTTATTTCACTTAGCATAGTTTATGTCTTGGAGCTTGAGTCATGTTGTATCATGTGACAGGATTTGCCTCTTTTTTAAGGATGAATAATATTCTGTTGTATGCATACCACATTTTCTTCACCTATTCAACCATGGACATTGGGTTTCTTTATTCTGCTTGTTTTTTAAAGAGATATTAAAATCATTTTTATAAAGAATTATTAAACTTATTAAGACTTTTGAAAGTGCTTTTGGTCTAACAGTATGTTTAGGATGGTGCAGTGAAACCTCAAAATGCTACCCTCAAATTGGTTTGTGCATCCCTTCTTTGTATGTGACATGGAAATTAAATGTTAAAGTAGGCCAAGTAATGTCATGTTATTAAGAGCAGGAACTTATATTTAAATAACATTTAAATCACCGACATCATCAGGAGTTGTTGTCTCCTCTCTTTTGAAGTAAAGTTTCTCCTGGTCACCTGAAATTAATCAGCTCTTCTTTTCAAAGGTAGAAGTGACTATGTGAAGTGACTGGCCTGCCCTCTAGCTCAGTTCTGGGGGGGGGGGGGGGATTCCTTACTAGATTCTACTATTGGGTAGGATTTCCTGAATGGAGCAACAAAGAGTATACAAAAGAAGGTGCTATAAAGTTAATTTATCCTCAGATTCACTTTAAACTCCAAGATACAAATGCTATTGTGCCAACTTTGTAGATGGAAAAATTAAGGCACAGAAAGTTAAAAATAGAAGGTCTTAAAGATGATGTCTTCCAGTCCCCTCATTCTATACAGGAAGGACTCGACCAATGTGGAAGGGTCCTTTGGTAAAGGATTTGTGTTGCCCTTACCTTGAAATTGAGATGGGAGGGGTTTGGGAATGACATTTTAATGATTTGAAAAACTGTTGGGGGAATCAAAATACAGAAGACTGTGTGGTATAGTTGTTCAGATTTGGGCAGACATCTCAACTTGGCTACTTTTGCTTTTTATCTCCTGATGTAAGTAAGCTGTTTAATCTCTTTTCTTGTTTATAAAATGGGAATAAAATATTCCTACCTTGCTAGGCATGGTGGCACATGCCCGAAATCCCAATGATTCTGGAGGCTGAGGCAGGAGGATGGCAAAGCCCTAAGCAACTTAGCAAGAACCTGTCTCCAAATAAAAAGGGCTGGGGATGTAGCTCAGTGGTAAAGTACCCCTAGATTCAATTCCTGGTACAAAACACACACACACACACACACACACACACACACACACACATACATTTCCTACATCATAGGTGCATTGCATGTATTAAATGAGACCACATGTATGAAGACAGTGCCAGGTACATAGTAAGCATTCAGTGTTTAACTCTCTTCATCATCATCATTTTGATCAACATAGCTTTATTATAGTTTCTCAACATTAAATATATGTGCTCATATTACCTACCCATAGACTTTTGTTTTGAGTGAGATAATGGATATGAAGAGCTTACAAGAGTAGCTGGCACATAGTAACTGTTGAATAACTACTACTTGCTATTATGATTATATTTATTGTTATTATTAGAAGTCTTATTGTCATTGGCATTATTATAAGTAAATAATCAAATATTTCTTTGGCAAATACCTTCTGCCAGCCCCAAAGATGGAAACTGCCAGGAAAATAGAGCTGGAGTAAAGTCAGGCATGTGCTAACTTTAGGGATATTACATTGACTAGAATACCTTACTCTGGTTTTATTTAGGAGGAACCAAATAGAAAAAAATTACTCAAAAAACTCTAAATTGAAGGCTGACAGATATTTTCCACTAGATGACTTTCAGCACATCCTGACTCTAGCCTGGGGTGACCTCCCCAGTCCAGCATCTGTCTGTTCCTGCAGCCAGGCTTCTGTGCACCTCGCCTCCTTGTCCATTCCTAGTTTATGGAGTTGGACAGGTGTGTCCTTTCATTCCCCATTAGGGTTTACCTATTCTGAGACCTTACCTGGCTCAAAGCTTCCTTTTGCAGATGTAGCATTAATTAAGCTATGCCTTTAAAAATATAATAAGGTTGTATCTTTACAAACTTGAAGTTTTATAACTATAAAGTTGACCTTTGAAATTCACTTATTTGCATTCTCCTTTTGCTGAGTTTAATTTTCTATTTCTGTTTTGCCATTTTATTTTATATGATTCTTTGGGGAAAAGCAGATATTAATACATTGAAAGCCTCACACCAACATGTAGAAGCCATAAGATTCTCATTTTCTTTAAAGGAGCACTATTGAAAATGGTGCAAAGATCATTTTGCAGAGTTTAAATGTTATTCAAAAGTAAAGCCACAAAGTGCACAGGCTCCTGCTGAACCTGGGAATGATATAGGCTCTACAGAGATGGCATGTGAGGTTATTGAATGGAAATCCATGTGTCATACACAAATACAGTACATTTTAATAGTTTGATATCTCTTTACTCATCTTAGACACCTTAAGGTATTTGGAAAGGGAAGAAGAAATATAACAGATGAACCTGCTGAGATGTGTCCAGGAACAGTAGTATTTCATTTTGATTGATGTTTTTACAACCTTATCTTCTAGATGAAAGCTACTGTAAACAAAAGCCTACCTAAATTGATCATATTTAAAGGAGGCAAAACCACGAGTGTGTGGCTGCTGTTGGCTCTCATGTGCTTTGTTTTTCTTCTTAGCAGCCAATTCCTACCTATCCTCACAGTCACCACCTCCACCACCAGTAGTATTATTTCGAGGGACTTTCTACCAGGCTTGAAATCACAGCATCTCTTCTCCCATAACATCCTAGAAAGTATAGATTTCTAATAGCAGTCTGAACTAGTTCTTCAAAAGTGTACAACTTGGGCATATTTTTAAGGCTTATTTTTTCCCTTAAAAATGACTTTCCTTCCCTTCATGGCTGAAAGTTATCAGCAACAGTTGTTTTAATTTTGATGGTGGGAGGAGGGGTGTGAGGAACAGGAGCTACAAGTATGTTTTATTTCCTAAATGCATGATACACTCTATGTCTCCTGGGTAGGGGACTGTGTTGTGGCACTCATTCATTTGTTCATATAGCCACTCAACAAACCTGATTGGCTGGTTCCTGTGTGCCTCTGAAATGCAAACTGTTCTCAGGACACTTATATTCTAGAACTGTCTGATAACTGCTAAGCTGAATTATCTGTATATTTTTCTTCTAAAATCCTTTTTTTTTTAACTTTCCTTCACTTGACTATTTCCCCTAGTAACTTACACATTTCTGACTTCTAACTTATTTTCCCCTTTCCAGCATTTGCCTTCATGAATCTGAAAAATGGGGGAGGGGCGGGATTGGAGGAGATGGGTTTGTTAGTCAAAGAGATTTGTGAATAAGAGAAAATTTTAACTATCCACTTAGAGCAAGCTGAGATCTGCCATACCTGAAGCCTGTGTCACATTTGGTTAACGATAGATTTATTGGACAAACATGTATCAGCCTTAATCCTTTAGCTATTTGCCTTCTCCAAGGATGAAAATTCCAATAATTTTTTTTTATTATTTTAAGCAGAGTTTTATATATCCAAAACCCATAAATCTCGTTGTACCTTGAAATAAATGTCTGACTGAACTCTGGGTTACCCTGTGATCTTTTGAGAACTCAGCCAAGGAAAAAGAAACTCTATTCTCCCTATCCGTAATCATGAAAAAGAATACACGAGGGGCTGGGGTTGTGGCTCAGTTGTAGAGCTCTTGTCTCACATGCATGAGGCACTGGGATTGATCCTCAGCACCACATAAAAATAAATGAATAAAATAAAGATATTTTGTCCATCTACAACTAAAAAAAAAAATTTTAAAAAGAGTACATGAGAAAACATTTTGGGGGTAAATGATATTATATAATAAAATCTCTGTTTTTTAATGTACTTCTAATTCTAATATTCACAAAGTTGGAAATAAAAAGTTCAGAAATAGCCTCAGAATTTACCATAACAAGTCTGTGGTAGACAAGAGGTGAGTACCAAAGTGGATTACAGCAGTCATCCCAGGCTTTGCCAATTCAATGATCACTATCCATTATGGTTGTCATATCAATTATAAATTCTCTGACATCAAACACTCAATCAGCTGAAATGATGGGTTTGCCTTTGGCATGTTTCCCTGGAGAAATAACTGAGAAAACATGTAATAATTCACACAACCAATTTTGTAAACCACCCCCAACTTTTGGAAGAAGGACGGGTGTAAATTCTAAGTGATTATACTTGACTTACACCCAAGGTCTGCATGAAGTATCCTCTCACTTTTAGTACTTCAGTGTTTTTCAAAGTAAACATGACCTTGGGGACTTTGTTGCTTATAGGTTTTCTGTTTCTTCCACTGCAATTCTATCACTATCCCTCTCCTCTTTCTGTTTGAGGATGTATATTGCCTGCCCCCTACATCCTAGTTTGAAGCAGAAGCCAGGACTATGGTGCTTAAGCTCATCCTCCAGTTTCATGACTAGATCGTGTCAGTGTGATTCTGGCCCCTCCATCCCTCCATGTCTCTTGGGACCCCTAATCCTACTCTTGCTCTCTCCACCCATAAGTGGACATATCATGGAGAAAATTAAAAGGGCCAGCAAGTGAATAAATACGACACAGTTGAAAACTCACCTTTTCAAGGAAGACTTCTAGAATACCATGTCCATACTATAATTTTCCCTTTACTGCAAACCTTTTGTCATTTTGTTTGTTCAGTAAACTATGTGTCCACTTAAAACGTAGATTTTTTTTCTACACTATTAAAATTTAAGTTATATGCAACTTATGGAGAGGAACCTTTCTTTTGTGATTTGTACCCCACAACAGGATGGATCTGCAAGCCTATATATGGACTCTTAATGGGTAAATGCCTTAATAGGCTGACCCATGACAGAGGTAAACATTGTTCTAGGAAAACAGAGACAACAGATTAAAGGCAAAATAACTTTTGATTTTGCTTTCTATCTTTTTTCTCTCCTGAGGAAAGATTTCCAATAAGCTAGAAATACCATAAGCATAGCACCTAAGCATATCCAACATGGCTCAACATGAAGTAGAAATTAAGCACTTTTCCAGGTAATTTAATTTGGATCAGAAAATGTCCAGTTATGTACACACCAAGGAGAATTTCAGGTCATTGTGGTTGTGTACTTGCATACATTTTAAATTTTCCCCAAAGTAATATATTTTCTATTTATTTTCTATGTGGCATAAAAGCCTGAAGTAAATCAGTATTTATATTTTTACCTTTTCATTTTCAAAATTATAGAAAGTAATTTGTTTCAGAGATAAAATTGCATTTTTTATAATCCAGATCTATGAATTAAGAAAACTCATAACTATGGTTTTCTTTCTTTAGTCATTTCAATTTGCAAACACAAACTTGCCAAGCAAAAAAAAAAAAAAAAGGAAAATGAACCAAGTTATCATATTTTTATTTTATTTCTAGATACTACAGAAAAAGGAATATTTGCATCTTGTATTAAATTGACCATAGTGCCAGAACCTTATGATGTTATATTACATGATAACTAATCTATTATTACTGTACACATATTTATGCACAGGCATAAATACACACATAGTTTGCATATAAACATGTGCAAGCATATTTCACTTGGACTGAAAAGTTATTTACAACTTCGTCTAGAGATACATACAACAGTGATTAACAAGTGCACAACCAATCTACAACATGCAGATTAAAACTAAATAAACAGTGTAAGAGTTTATTTTAAAACAATTACAAGATGTTTTATATTTCTCCTTCATCCTGAACTATGTGTTTGAAAATGCACTCTTCATAAAAACCACATGCAAGTCTTTTTGATGGTGAAACAGTTGACTTCCACCAGCCACATGTCTGCACACATCCTCAGAAGATAGCGCAGACCCCACACAGCCACTCCAAAGGAGAGGGAAAGAAAAAATGTGTGTGTGTGTGTGTGTGTGTGTGTGTATGTGTGTGTGTGTGTGTGTGTGTGTGTGTGTGTGTGTGTGTGTGTGTGAGAGAGAGAGAGACCGAGAGACCGACTGACTCACTGTTCTTCTCTTATTTTTATTTATTTTTGTTCCTTTTTTAGGGAAGGAGTTTTCTATTTGCCTAAGAATTGAAATCAAAGATTTGGGCTGGGAACAAAGATTCTAATCAATACAACTAGGTTTGTTTTTATTGTTTGATAAAGACTCTCATGAACAAGAAACTTAACTAAAATCATCCAATCATTTCATAGCCCACTTGCCACCCTTCAATTGAAAATTGTTTGTTTTATGGACTTGATCCAGATTTATATCCTGGGACCTAGTACACTGAGAATTCTTTTTTATATAATCATAATAATTTAGCTGTTGGGAAGAGAAGTATTAGATAGATCTCTTGAGTTTCCCTTATTCTATGTAGAGAAGCAAATTGTGTGATAGTATATGAGTACTGCCACTTTTCACCATCTTATTATATTGTCAGAAAGAGATGTAAAAGCACACTAGTTTTTAAAAATATGCATGTTTTCTGATAGAGCTGAAAACACAAATACTCCAAGTTTATGGCACAAATCTAAAAAACATTTCTATATTAAAGATATTTTGGAAGCAAAGGGGGGAAAATGGGCCTTTGGGGTTCACGGCATCCACCCTGTATTACAAATCTGAACCTTCTTCTCTAGGAAAAGAGAAGAATCTCCACCCCACACGCTCACTTGGGCCCACTGCTTCCCTCAGTTTTCCTCATAACTTATTCCAGCTGTTTATTTCCATTTATGTGAACAGGCTGTGGCAGTGATCTGGATTTACTCCTCTCCCCTCGTGTTTAGATTCTGCCCCATAACTCTGAGTCCCTTCACAGTGTGAAACATTTCTCTGAATTTTATGCCATGATTCTGTAATTCTCACCCCATAGCTTACTCCCGCCTGATTGTCAGGGGCTTTAAATATGCTCTCTCAAATGGAATCATCTTAATTTCCTTTGCTGAATCATAGGTTGGTTTCCATATACTTGTTCAATGCGGTGACACTTGAATACAAATGGGTAGCTAGATAAACTTTGCAATGTGAAACTGTTGACTGCCTACTAGAAGAATGATTCCCTGTGGACAGGTGTATCCCAGCTCATAATGTCTCTACCTGCCTTGCTCCTGGCCCCTACCTTTTTTTTTCTTTTGCAGGTGTTATAAATATTTTTTTGAAGTTGAATGACCATTATAAATTTCTGTGTAAACATAAGGTTTAATTAAGTAGTATAGTATAGAAGTCACAAGTGTGAGCAGTAGAGCCAGGCTGCTTGAGTTCAAAGCCTGGCCATTTTGGTGCCCTGGTATCTTCTGTAAAGTGAGGGTAATCATATTGACCCCTTGTTGAGTGGCAATGAGTATCAAATTAGTCTGCACATGTGGGAAGTGCTGGAAACCCTACCTGTCACATAATAAACATTCAGTAAATATTAATGACCTCTTAATTGCTAGCTATGGAATTATTATTATTTTGTATGTTTTTAAACAACATCTTTATAGACAAAAGAATTCATCAGTAGCCCCTGAAATCTGTGGGACTCTCTAAGCTAAACAGACTTCCAAAAACCAACTAGAGAATTGGTTCCTGGGGCTAATTTACAAAGTGGTATCCTGGTAGTGCAGTGAGAAGTTCTGTGTTCCTTTCCAACACTCTCTGAAGAAGATGCCTCAAGGGAAAGTATAACAATAGGAAATTAATAGTCCTGTACTTTCTCTGTAGGTGAAAACACTGTCCCAGTAATTCCTGCATTATGGGCTATAGCACAGAAAGGGATTGTTTTGTTTTATATTTTAAAAAGTAAACAAGCTCTTCCTGAATTTGGGGGCCCAAATTTTCTGGCTGTGACTTGGAGTTTCTTAGAGTTATAGAAAACCTTGAACTGAAAGACACAATTTATAACTCATACCATATTCTCTCAAACATTTGCAATCTGGAATCCTCAGGGATTATCTGAGGATAGCTAGATTTTTCTGGAAAACTAAGAATTTACTCACTGAAGTACCATTTTTAAAATGTTCTTGGTGACAGTCTTTAAAAATACATTACAGCTTTCTCTGCCTTTTTTAAACTGAACAAAATGTAACCAGCATCTGTTTTTCCTAGACTGTCCTCAGCATCTGTTGAGATAGACAGAATCTGTTTGCCCCAACACCAAACAGCCATAGGATATCACAGTTGGCATTTTTAATATCTCTTCCCTAGCTGTCAGTAGTCATTCACCTGAGCTGGCAACATGTTCTTCCTATAACAGCCTCCCCTGCCCTGTGCACCTCTTCAAATTTGCAACTTTAGAAACCCAGAAACCAAATTTAACACCCAGACCACAGACTGGAGAAAACATGGAGCATGCTTCATTTCAGGTAACCCCAGCATCCTGGACAAGCAGCAAGGACAGGTATTATGCATAGTCTTAAGTGAGGAGCCAAGAAGCAGTTAGTACAAAAGCACACAGTTACTTAATAACTGAAGTTTGCCTTTAAGAGTTGATGTTTATAGATAATCACCTTCAGTCATCCCTTCTGCCGTAAATTCT
Source organism: Urocitellus parryii (assembly GCF_045843805.1). Classification (NCBI taxonomy): domain Eukaryota; kingdom Metazoa; phylum Chordata; class Mammalia; order Rodentia; family Sciuridae; genus Urocitellus; species Urocitellus parryii. Next base: position 84,691,180 of record NC_135536.1, read on the forward strand.
GGGTTCAACTGTGACTGAAAGAGCCAGTCTGTACTCAACAGGAATCTTCATACTGCACACGTTAAAGAATGGTATTTGATTTGTACTTGAATTCAAGTTTATAGTGCATATTTGTATTAGTTATCTGATGCTGTATAACAAATGACTCCAAAACCAAGTGACTTAAAATAGCACACATGTATCTCACAACTTCTGTGGCTCGGGGGTGCAAGCACAGCTTAGCTGGGTCCTCTGCTTCACAGTCTCTTCCAGGCTGCGCTGGCCCAGTGTCTGCAGTCTCATTGTCAGGTCCAACTGGGAAGGATTCACTTCCATGCTTACTCAGGGGATGTTGGAAGGATTCTTTTCCTCAGGGACTGTTGGACTGAGGGATGCAGTTCCACAGTTCCACAGTAGCTGTTGACCACAGACCACCTTCGGTTCCTTGTCACACAGGCGGCTCCCACGTGACAGTTTTTCTTCATCATAGAGTACAAGCAGAGAAAGCAGCAGAGTTTAATCGAAAGACAGAAGTCACAGCTTTTCACAGTGATAATTCTGTCACTCTTGCTGTATTTTAGTTACAAGCAAGTCACTAGGTCCAGCCTAGTGACAATTCAGGAACAAAGGATTACAAAGAGCTTGAATATAGGTGGGTATCATTTAAGACCATCTTAATAGTCTGCCTGCCACAATATCTGTCTCTATCTCTTAGTTGCAACTCAGAAAGAACTCCACCAGCATTAATACTGGGGTCTTCTGTCATTACTGCTGCTGCCCAATTTAGTTTGACACTTTTCTGTACCTTTCAGTGAGTTCGGTAGAGTGAGTTCTAAATGGGACCTGGTGCAGTTGCTAAATGTCTTTCCTACTAGCTCATTTTTGACTGTGAAGATGAACCATATGTGCAGGGACAGGTTAGCTACAACTTTGCCAAGTATTTTCATACATCTTCAATATGTCTTAGTGTTACTCATATCAAGAGAACCTCCCTTGTGTATGCTATTCACCTGTACGTAACATATCCATCTATAGAAAAAAGTGGAACCAATTAGAGGGACATCTCCAACCCTGTCAGATTCAAAGATTTTCTTCAAAACAAACAAAAACAATTTTTGCTACTCCCATATGATAACAGCTGTGTTTTTAGATCCCATCTACTTAGAAAATACGTGACTGAAAGCTATTTTATCATATCATTGAATCCTATTTTATCATCAACATTTTAGAAATAAGATAAATATGTGTAATATGTACTTATATAAAATATTTATATATGTGTGTATATATTTCCCCCTCTGTGAATAGAGGGGGAATAACAATATCTTGCAGTTTCTTCCCAGCCCCTCAATTATCTGGCCCAAGGTTGAGAAACTGAGTTAGATCTCAGGACAGGATCAAGAACTCAAATGGCCACAGAGGCCAGCTGGACAGCATAAATGAGCAAGGTAGAAAGAACATAAGAAAAATGCCCCTTGTTTTTTCTTGAAGTATGAATCCCTCTGAGGCTGTCTGGTGCTTTCGCACGTTGGAAGAGATGTGAGCATGGAAAACTGGGCCTTTACACTAGGGATGTCCACAGCACAAGCGTGGAGATCAAGGGTACCTGGCACAGAGTCTCAGCATCAGGGAGTTGCAGAGAATGGTGGAGACTGTCACAAACCTGAGAATGCATGTCGTGTCTGAAGGGGGCACCTGTTAACTTTGCTCCAGCCACTTGTGACCCCATCAACTTCTCAAAAGAAGCAGATATGAAGGATTTTTTGTAAAAAGTCCTAATTTTTATGTTTTGACTAAATTTTTTTCTTTTTCCTTTTTCTTTTGATAGTGGAGATTGTACCCAGAGGCCCTATACCACTGAGGTGGCCACACACTCCCCTCCCCTTTATTTTTTATTTTTTTATTTTGAGGGAGGGTCTCACTCAGTTGCCCAGACTGGCTTCAAACTTCTGTCCTTCAGGCTGCCTCAGCCTCCTGAGTTGCTGGGATGTAGGGGTGTACCACTAGGTCCAGCTCTTTTTTTTTTTTTTTTTTTTAATTAGTAAAAGCTCAGCATTGGTTTAATGGAACCCATCACATAATGTTATTGTTTTGTACTCCCTGTTTTCAAATTTTCAGTTATTGAAAAAAATTATTTGTGTTGAATCAAAATCCAGTTCTTAGCTACTCTGAAACATTGCCCTAATTCTACACTTAAGAAACAAAGAATGAATCAAACCTCTCCTCCCCAAGAGACCTCTCATAAGCAGGGGATCAGTAAGCAAGTTGCTACCTGAGGGTTCATTTCTAGGTCATATTCCACTGTTCCTCAAATGTCCTGCATTTCTCCTGGGTCAATTCCAGATTGGAGATATGGCACCAGAGTCCTCCAGAACATTCTCAGTACAGTCTACCTAGTACAAGGGCATTTCCTCTTTTTCTGGTTAAAAATTTATACTCTTTCACCAGGTTAGTACAATCACAGACTGCCTAGATCCCAAGATAGCTTCTTCCATATTTTAGCTGTGAGGCTTTATGAAACCTGCTAAATTTCTTTGTGCCCCAATTTCTTCATTTCTAGAATGGTAATTGAACCTACCTCATGAGGTTGGCATAAAAATTATTTGTCAAGCCAGGCACATTGGCACATGCCTGTAATTCCCACAACTTGGGAGTCTGAGAAAGGAGGATCCCAAGTTCCAGGCCAGCCTCAACAACTTAGCAAGACTGGGTCTCAAAATAAAAATAAAAAGAGCTGATGTAGATAAAGCACTTAGAAGTATGTCTGGCACACAATAAATGCTAAGAAAGTACTAATACATGTTGAGCCTCCCTTATCCAAAATGTATTAGGCCAGAAGTGTTTCAGATTTGGGATTTTGTAGGAATTTGAAATACTTGCAATGCATATTAAAATATCTTTAGAGTAACACTCAAGTATAGACACAAAATTAATTTATGTGTCATTTATACCCTGTACACATAGCCTGAAGGTAATTTTATGGCATTTTTTTAGTGCACCTGTGTTTTAACTACCACCTATCATATGAGGTCAGGGGTGGAATTTTCCACTTTGGCATTATGTTAGCACCCAAAAAGAATCATATCTTAGTATTTCAGATTTTCAGTGTAGGAATTTTCAACCTGTAAGAACATTTGTGTAACTATTATTACCATCATCCTTACCATAGTAAAAATTGTCATCTTGTGGCAATAATTCGGTCCTGCCACCAACACTTCTAAAGTAGGCTACCACTGATTCAGTAACCAACAAACCTGCCTGATTCTGTTATTACTGATACCATATTCTCCATCTTGTCCAGGAGGGTATCTGCCACATACTAGGCAGATAACAAGAGTTGAGGAATATAAACAAAACGTGGTCTTTGCCCTCACCAAGGCCTCAGAATAAAAAAGAGAGAAATGCTGAAACAGAGAGATGATCCCTAAGAGACAAGTATGCACCAAAACACAAAAGGTACCCAGCCTTATTGTCACAATCTCCTACTTAATTTCTCTAAATATTCTAAAATGGAAGGAAATCATAGAAACACATCTGAATACATTTTTTAGGTTGTCATGATTTATGATGAACTTCATCTTTCATGTCTTCAAGGTCTTTCATGACTCTGAACTTTCATCTCCCATTATTTCAAGAGGTATTTGTTGTTTTTCTAATTTTGTGGAATTTTATTTCTAAGCAAAATTACTTGTTCAAAAGTCACTGGCATTCTTCTCTCTACCCCCCAGGAGACTTTAAATGTGTTGGGGAGTCCTTATCATACTACTTGACCATGACTATAGCAATTTTAAAATAATAGTCAACCTTGAAAGGTGTTTACAGAATCAATTCTTGTTCTTTCAGTTCTCATTACCAAGTGTCTCTGGGCTGGTCAGCAGGACTGTGATCCCAGTAGCAGAACAACTCTCTACTTTGTATATTCTTTCAGTCTCGGGGATTCTGTTTCCTTTTAAATGCCATTAGCAGAGTCTCTTTGAATTTTAATTGTTCACAAAGATTACATATTCTTCCCAGTGATCTCATTCTTACCCAATAGTGCCACAGTAAATAAAAAATAGGTATCAACATGGTGAAAATGCTCAACCTATAAGTAGGACTTGACCCACATTTATTTATTTGTTTGTTTGTTTGTTTGTTTGTTTTATACCAAGCATTGAACCCAGGGGTGCTTACTCACTGAGCCATATTCCCAGCACTCTTATTTTGAGACAGGGTCTCACTAGGTTGCTTACAGACTCACTAAGTTGTTGAGGCTGGCTTTGAACTTGCAATCCTCCTTCCTCAGCCTTCCAAGCCGCTGGGATTACAAGTGTACACCACCATGCCAGGCTCCTACATAAGAATTTTCTGGGGTCCTGTTTTCTCCCTGCCTTACACCTTTTCAGAATGAACAGGTTTGGATGGCTTGGTCTTTCAAGTTATCAACCAAAAATTCTTCTCCTCTTAGTGTAGATAACCAAGGAAGTGACTATAAAGGCTGTTTAATGTGATCAGCCTCTTGATAAACAAGTAAGTTGCTGAAAGGCTATCTTAGCAGCATCTGATCATCTTTGGATCCTGAACTCTTGGAGCAAGCTCAGAGATACACTGATGTGATGCCAGGAATAAGGCTAGCTTCTGTTCAGCCATTAAATTTCCAAACTTGTCACTCTTTCAAGCCCCTATTATTTTTATCACCTATAGACCACATAATTTGAAAGCCTCTCTACCCCTCTCTACTTAAAAAAGGAATTTGTTTCTTCATTTTAAATTAGACACACACTGTCAAGGAGAGATTTTAAACTACATGACAGAGCTAACATTAACTTTCTTTCATAAGAAACAAAGATGTGGAGAGTTGGTAGAGACTTCTTGTGAGTCCTGCTGAGAATGTTTGTAGATGGTGTTACTACCTCAAGGGAATCCTGGTTGTGATCCACCACATGAAATGTTCAGGTGCAATCTTGCAAGACCTTTTTGAGTTGTCAGGTTTCATCTGTTGCCTCACAAGTGAAACGAGTCCTATTTCTTGGGCAATGAGGTATCCCCAGCCTGGCTTCTCTACCTAGGAAATGCCATTTTTGTAAAGAGCTGTCATGCTTCGAGTTCTTTGGTTTGTGATTTAGCTGTTCAGGAAAAGTACAGGCTGTTCTCACTCGCTCAGTGCTGGTGATATGTGTTTTTGTTTTATTAAATCTTTAAAGCAGTGGGCTTGTTTTATGACCCCCATACATTCTTTTGTTCTTTTCCATGACTCTTTAGATCACATTTTTTCTCCCTTTGTAAAAATATTAGTGCCTTTCTAAGAACATTGTGGTCTCCAGAATAGCCATATAATAAAATGGAGGAAGGAGTGTGTTTGTCGTGCTTACTGTTAGATCTGTGACTCGAACGCATCACCATTGGGACAGTTGGAGGCCTCACAGACATGGTCCACATATTCACAGATCTTGTGGCTCCTGCCAGGCTTTTTTTCATAACTCTGACATCATTTGGTTTTAATCACAGAGCTATTTATAAAATAAAGGTACCAAATAATATATGTTCCAGTTTGAGACATTGTTCATGATTAAGTTACTAAGATACCCTCTGTTGAATGGAAGCAAATATTAATCCAGGGGGAATTTGTTTGCTTTCCAGTACTGGGGCTTACACCTCAGGTACGGGTAGCCTAATTCTTTTGACTCAAAAGAACCTCTTCCTTGGAGATGCTAAGGAAGAAGAGAGCATCTGCAGTCATCCCTGAATTTGGGTGAATCTTGGACCTTATGCTCCAAGGCTTCTCCTCCAGCCCAGTTTCTGTAACCCCTAGAACACATCTCGAATCCAACTTGCCTACTCTACTGATGTGAATCCCCAAATAAACCAGTCCATGACATCCAGCTGAACTTGTTCCTGTGCATACAGTATCTCACAGCCCATCCTGTACTGTTAGTTTTGGCAAGTACACCACAGCATATAATAAATCATAGAAGGAAAAAGCTTTTGGCCTAGCATGGCTCAGCCTGCTGTAATGTTAGAATACAGAAAGCAGTTCTGTTTTTAGACATCCTTTTACTAACCCAACATTCATAATTTATGATTTCACTGTAAAATTCCTGCAACACTACACCAAAAGTAGTGCTGCCCTTTAATTAAGTGCTCTCGGTAGGAAAAACGTGAAACTGATGTGCAAAACATCTCTCTGTGCACAGTGATTGATAGTGATTACATCTTTATGAACCCAGCCTAAAGGTCTCAACTTCCTGATGGGTGAAGTAGTCTACAGGGCTACTTCCTGAGTCTGCCTGGCGGGGATCAGTCACTGCTAACAAAATTGGAGATAATTTGGAGGCACAACTTAGAAACGTTGAGGTTTTAAGCCTGCATCTATCTGTCTATACTTTGCCACAAGTCTGTATGACTTTATTACTTCTTTCTATGAGAACCTGTGACTAAATTTCATGCTGAATCTGCTCTTAGGTTGTAATGCACAAAGTGAAGTGTTGGAAAGAAGGTATCTTTAAAGAATCCCAGTTTGTCATATGGGTTGTAGAGGACAGGGGGCAGGTACTGGGGATTGAACCCGGGGATACTCTACCACTGAGCTATATCCTCAGCCCTTTTTATTTTATTTGGAGATAGAGTCTTGCTAAGTTGCCCAGGCTGGCCTAGATCTTATGATCCTCCTGCCTCAGCCTCCTGAGTCACATGAGATTATAGGCATGGGTTTCTTTTCTTTTAAGACTTGGAAAGAGTGTATAGCAGGAGATGCTTCTGGCCTTGTTGGTGCATGAATACAACATTATAGCCAGAGAGGACATAAAGCCATTTCATTTTTTAAATTTTTATTAAAACACTCTTTTTCATTTCCTCAATTGAAAATGAACAAGTTTAGCCAGGCCTGGTAGCACACACCTATAATCCCAGCAGCTCAGGAAGTTGAGGCAGGAGGATCACAAGTTTAAGACCAGCCTCAACAACTTAGACCCTGTCTCAAAAAAGTGAAATATAAAAAGGGCTGAGGATGTGGGTCAGTGGTTAAGTGCTCCTGGGTTCAATCCCTGGCACCAAAAGAAAAGTGAACAAGTTTAATTTTTAAAATAGCACCATTAAATATAAATTAAATATTAAATTAAATATTAATCCCAAGCCAGGTATGCCCCAGTTTATCACTGTTTATACTTTGGCTTTTTCCTTGTCAGCCAAGTAGCCACATTAGCCCAAGCTCATAACACCTTATATAAAGGTGTTATGGGTAGTTCCTACATCTGAATTTTTCAGGTTCCTGGAAAAGAAAGGTTTCTATATTAAATGAGCTCTTTGGTATAAGTTCAGCAACTTTAATTCATAATAATAGCAACCAAAACAACTTTGTGCAGCCTAGTCATTTAATCATATTATCTGTGCCTCCAAAATGACATTTTTCTGGAACGACCTATATTGATACTATGTGTGCATGTTATTTTCTGGTGTTTCTTGCAGATTTGGGCCGGGCTTGGTCATCTATTGGTATGGATTTATCCAGGAGTTGGACTGCAACCGGGAGAGGGGCATCCTGCTCAAAGCCTGTTTCCCCACAGACATTGTCACCTTATGCCATAGCACAGCTTGACCCTGAAGATCCTGGAAGAGAAGCTTGGAGGAAGAGGTAAATCCGGAAGCAATTTTACTTTCCTGCAGCGTAAACTCCTGGCAACATCTGCCCTGAACTTCAGCTGAACTCTCGCCGCCGTGGTCTCACCACTACCTCTCTAGACAAACATATCAGGAGTTTCTGTTTTCCTTCATCCCTTGCTGATGTGAACAGCCAAGAACTACAGACATAACCCACTCATTATCAGCATTTCTGTCTCTGTCAAACAGTTAGTTTATAGATAGTCATAATCTTTCTTCCTTCCGGATGGTTTCTCCTTGTGTACTGAACAAAAGAAAAAATGTGGAGACTGAAAGGTGTGATTTTTCAATTCTCCTCCCAGTTACCAAATCATCTCCTTTTTTTTTTTTTTTCCTCCCTAAGCTTCCATTTATCCCACACCCCCTTCTCTTCATGTGTACTCACAGGTACCCATCCTTGCATTAACTGTCCTGGAATAACCTAGCCAAACCTACAAAAGCTGAAGACAGAAAAGTCTGAATCCAAGTTTGGCTGTCACCTGCAGGGCTGCAGCCGACCTAGATGGTAGCCTATATCACATGCTTATTCTGCTCAGGCTTTACAATTTCCTGGCTTCTGTGGCTTTATGCCAAGCTGCAAAAATATACTTGATGAGAATTTCCTCTTTGATAATGCTTATTTGAACTCCAAACATTTTACATTTATCTCATTTAAAAGCATTGGTTACATTGTGTCTGGGAGCCACACATCTTTGGCTTAGAGGCTGAGGGGAGAGGACTGAAATTCTGGGCCAGCATTGTCCAGAGTTTATTTTTAATCATGGCTAGCTGTCAGTGCTAATTTAGCCAGAATTTTTATGAGCAACAATTTTTTAAAACACATTCCTTACACTGCTTTGTGTCTGCCTTTTATACCATATAATTTTATGACACTCAAATAATTTATACATTAGAAATGTTCAGCTTTAAAGGACCGAAGTATACTAGGAATAAACTTGGAGCAATTTTTAAATTAGCAAAATAAAGGATATTTTGTATTTGCTCGCTTTAATTTCGCCTTTGTATACTGCAGACCAGACCAGACACCAGACTTCAGTCTAAAACAAAATGAATTAATTAAAACCTATCTTTTGGTAAGTTAAAAATATATCAAAAAATGTGTTTAGCAAAATATTTACCCCCATGCTTATAAAATATAGCTTTTATAATTCAAATAGGTGATTTTGGAAATATTAATCAAAATGTAACTATTGGAAACATCTTTATGTTGTACACATTACTTGGTTCTTCAAAAGACTAAGTTTGGCACTGCTCTTTAGTTCACTCTGTACCTAAGAAGGTTTGCAAAACTCTGCTCATTGCTTTTCCTTTAAAAGTACACAAACACCTGGAATCCAAACCAGACTTTGTAGTGAGACTGCTACATGAAATATGAAATCGCAAGAGGGGAGGAAGACAGAGATAAAGAGGTGTCAAGCAAAATTGTATTTCAGTGTAAAATTTATCATGCTGATTTTGTGAATAAATAGGATGATTTGAGAACACTACCATATTGCCTTGATATTCGCGTGTGCCGACACACATGCGCACAAACATTTTGAACAAAAATGTTTAAACCTGTTAAAGGCAGGCTCATGGCATGCTTTACACTGCTATTTCTCTTGAGGAATAAATTACATTTATCTGCACAGATGTTGAAAATCCTGTTAAACCCTTGTCAAGGATTTGTTTGTTTTACATTAAACAAATTTATGATGAATGTGCCCAAATAAATTAAAAAATTAAAAAGGCGCTTGCATTTTGTGTATATTCTTCTACCTGGCACCCTGACATAATGTGTTGTGGGAAGGCATGGGTAGTCCCCAAAGACACCCCCTTGTCTCCATGAGTGAAGCTTTACAATTTGGCCCTTAAAAGAGAGAAAGAAACTAGCAGCAAACTACATGCTGCAATAATGTTACAAGTTACTTAAAAGGAAGCTTTTTTCCCACACAAAAACTAATCTGATTAGATCTACTACATGTGAATTGGAGGGGTGTGGGAAGGAAGGGAGTAATTTCCCAAATCAGAAGCTTAAAGTCTTCTTGTCTTTTTCTTTTATGTTAAAACACTTATCTGTGTTTCATCTCTATGTGTTTTTTTTTTGTTTTGTTTTGTTTTTTAATTTAAACAGTATAAACATCAGCCCTGGATAGTAGACATGGGATGACAACTTATTTTTATTGCTGTCGTCATTAGAACATTAACGTTAAAGCAAAATCTTGTTTTATGGAACATCCTGCACACTGCGCTAATGAATTATGCCACGCCAGGAAGGAGGAGTGTGTGTAAAACATAATGCTAACTGATGTCCTCTCTGGCGTACAGAGACTTGCCAAGCATCTGCTCCCACAAACACACAAGAGACCCATTTCAAGTAAGGAGAGGAAAGGGTTCAGACCTAAGCTGATCCAGTACTGAGACTTGGGGTAACTTCATGGACTCCTTCCCACCACCCTTTCCTCTCCCCACAACCCCACAAAACAAAACAAAACCACAAACAACTGAGAATCTTTTTTCTTTTGCCTTCTAGTAAGGCAACTCTTCAAAAACACTCCTAAAATCACACACAAAAAAGAAGGTTCAGGCTTCTAAAATAGAAAGCTGAACCTCCAGGGGAAATAATTTTCTTTTAACCATAGGTGTATGTACCTGCTCATTATCTGCAAGGCACAATTCCACCCTGGAAAAGATGATAAATTATTGGTCTTTGGGGGGTGCATTAACTCATGCAAGCCACCAGGGGATTGCTTAGAGCCCTGATGAGGTAATCTACTAAATGGTCCCTGATGGGCCACACTAATTAATGCACTGTGCCAAGTGAACAGTTAATTCACTCGCCTCTCACCAGGGAGCTACACCCATTGTTTGCTTTCCTCTTCTGAGCCAAGATACTTCAGAGGTTTGCTCTTTTTAACCTGTGCCCGTGGACAGACCATGTGTTTCAAATGAATTAAATCTTCAGGACCTCAAGTTCCTTTCCTTTGCTGCTCGTATCTTTCAGATCATCTTCCCTTCACTGGCCTTTGCCAGTTTCCTTCCACATGGCTTCTACTCTGCATATCTCACTACCCTTTGGCTCTTTTTCTTTCTAGAAAAAGATCCCAGGATCAAAATACATCTCAACTAAGCCCCAATGCATCTGTTGGGGGTGGGGGGTGGGGGTGGGGGGTGGAACAATTGGCCTAATCTCTTCAGGGACAAGCAAAACCCAAGAAGCATCCATCACATGTCAAAATATTCCTCTGAGGCACCTGTAGGATCATAAAAACTTTTAACTAAGGTAATCAGATTTTACAGGATTAAATACGGTACGAGGTTTATGCCTTTACTAAGTGTTTTGGCAAAAGGAGCCAACAAAACACGTAGGGTTTTATAGCTCCTTTCAGCCTGAGTGTTGTTCATCTGATTAAAATTGTGAATTAAAATAGTAAAATGACTCTATGATTTAGTTAGCAAATGACTCAGCTCCTTCTTCACGGGGTCAGCTTGCCATTGTCCGTGTGATCTGATGGGAGCTGATTTGCTTCAAAGTATTATAATTTTATGACAAGAATGGGAGGAGAATTTCTCCTGGCCAGCACATTCTTGATCAGGGTTAAGGAACAAACAAGCTTAACTAGAGAGGAAGCGAAAAGGCAACAATGGGGGTGTGCCTGCAGTGTCCCCCTCTACAGGGAAGCGCCTGTCTGAGCCGGTGTAAAGTCCCTTCTGTTAAGGAATTGGTCGCCTGAGACAAAGTTTGGATCCTCTGATCGTATTGCTCAAAACTAACCCTCCTATATACACTAAATACATTCTGAACCTGGTATCAGAGAACATGCCTGGATTCTGAAGATTAAATAAGGAAGATAGAATTATGAATTAAATAATAACCAGAACAGCTTGAGTTCCCCTTGTGTTTTTTACTTTCCTGCTATTGTTTTGAATATGGCTCTGAGACAAAAGAGCTGCTTAGGTCAAGCACTATAAATTACAGTTTTCATACAATAGGAATCCACTAAAATGATTTCAAAGCTTGATCAAAGTACTTCAAAAAAAAAAAAAAAACTTTTTAAACTTTTCCACAATACAGGGGGAGGGGACATGTTCATTTGATGCCTTAATTTGTCTCAGTCAGTATAGCACTCTCCGAACTTGGTGTCATACTACTTTATATAAAATCCAGCTCATTGATTAAGTAAATCCAGCTTGTTCTCATTGTTCCCTGTGTAAGAAATTTAAATTTTCATCTAATTAACTAGAACAACTAAACATTTGGAGTCATTTGTAATGAAAAGATACATATAGTAACATTTTTTAATGAGCTTAACTTGACAGTGTTTAATTGTGTGACTCAAAGCTTTTGTTAACACTGTCTAACCCCTGCACTTAGAATAAAATGGATCTCGGTGGATTTTGTTGGCATTTTAATCATAATCATGGCGTCAAATATATTTCATTTTCATTTCTTTTCCCTCACTTGGATTTATCCTGAGTTGTCTCACAGCATAGGCAAAAATGATAGAGAGGACCCCAATGAGACCTTGCAAACTAAGCAGCTTCTAGGCTCAACCACAGGTAAAGTTAGTGTGGACTGTAGTGACAATGTCAGGCTCAACAAAGACGTGTGGTACTATGTTAGGGTAATTTTTATTTTTTAAAAGGAAGGTCATTTTGAAATGCTAACATGAAATATAACCAAATCAATTAAGTCATAATAATTAAAGTTCAGAGTTTAATTGAAGGCCAAACATGAAGCCAATGACCATTAACCTAAAATAGTCATTAATTCCCCCTGGAAACTGTCTTGGTTAAAAGTATTTCTTAAAAAAAAAAAAAAAAAACTACTTTTTCCTGAAAAAAAATTCCTTCTGTCATTTTTACATTTAGAAATAATCTCATGTGTCTATAATAGATTTTCTGTATGTTGAAAATTGAAATGGAAGCTATTTTGTAGGACAAATCAAATTTAGATAAAATCACTTCTTCTATTTAGGAAGCCATAGTTTTTAAAGTAAACTGAAAGATGCTTTATTGATCACTTAGTATTTTTCTTAATTGTTGAATTGTTTCTGTATTTATTTAATGTAAAATTTCTGACTAGATTTAAAAACATCATGAGAGTTGAAACCACGTATATTTTGTTTATATCTCTGTCTCCCAATATCTATCAAAGTTCCCAGTGCTGCACAGGTGTTCAGTAAATGGTGGGTGAACATATTATTGAATATTAAATTTATATAAATGTATTCTTACTTGCATTAAACAAATAATCAGAACCTATTAGTTGTTTCTTATTCTGCTGAAATTTACTGGAATCAGAAAAAATCATTATATATATTGATGTTAATTAAAGAATTAATTTAGGGACTAATTCATTTAGGAATTCTCAAAATCTGAAATAAAACAAATGTACTAGGAGTATTTTAGGATGTACACTTAATTTGAAGAAATGCATATCATTTTATTGCATTTGCCTTAAAATTAGCCTCAGAGCATTATTGTTTATCCACTAAACTGGTAAAGGAGAACAAGCTAATATTCTTTAAAAATGGCTTATCTTTACATTTCTACTTTTTAAAAACAATTTCCCTTAAAATCTTGTCTGAGACCCAAATCAAATATTCATGCACAAGTTTTGGTATTTTCAGTGGAGTTGTTAGATTAATTTCAAATGATGCTTTTAATCGCTCGCTGAGTTGATGGCAAAGTGCTTCCTGGCCATAGAAGTTGTTGGCTAGCTTAAGAAAGAAGGGTTCTTTGGTCATTTGCCAACAGGATCTGACCTTTGGAGAGATACTGTCCATGAACTCTCAGTGGGCGTTTCCTCATTAGTCATTAATTCAGACTATATTATCGTTTGAAAGCCAAAGGCATTTGGCATATTTCCTCATATTTTGGAAACTTGTAACACAAAAGAAACTGGAACTTCCACATTTCTTCTTTGCTCTGCCAGTTTCCCAGGGCTTAATCTGTTGGGGCCCTTTGGTGTGTGATTTCTTCCATGAATATCTGGAAGGACCTGCCCCCCAACAGAGGAATCCGTGAGACAGTGTCCTCTGGCTCCATTTGATATTTCTGTCTTCTATTTCTAGTGTTAAGGTTACTTAAGATACAAATATTTATTGAGTCCCTAATGTGCATGTAGAAGTATTACAGGGTATTTTTTTTAATTCAATAAAAGTTCATTTTCAAAAAAAAAAAAAGTGACTTTTTTCAAAATGAAAACATCACAAAAGATTTGAGAATTTCAGGAAAGATAATCACATTGTAATCAAAAAGAAAGAGGGACACCTGTGATGCTTTTAGGAAGATATTTTAACTGTAGGCTGCTCAGCAAGTTGGTTGATATTTGCTTATGGTAACTGGATTCACTGCTCTTGAGAAGGATTCTGAGGCCAAGTTTCAGCTCAGCAGGAAATAAGGTCATGACCAGTTGCAGACACTGGTATTTGGAATGGGTAGTGATCACATGGAAGCAACATACTTTCCATTCTTGCCTGTACCATTCGTGTTCCATGTAAATATAAATAAATTCTAAGCACTTGGGACAGAATTCATACCTGTTGATTGGCCTAAGGAATAAAAAAAGCAGTAACATTTTCCATGGTTCTGTAACATCTGGTGAAGTATCTGTCCATGGCTAAAGTCTGTCTAGAAATTCAGATAAGCCAAGTATATCAAAAGGAACATGATTTTAAAACAAGGTGTATAGTAGAGAGGCACCAAAAAATTATTACTTTCAAGAAAATAAATACCTACAAAGTTCAATGATGTCATTAATGGAAAACATTGAATCTCTGCATAAAGATTCTGAGATTTCAGGATTATCTTACATTACATTGTGCTATATACTCCTTAGTTTGTGGGCTTTGTTTCATTAAGTGTATCAGTTCATTAATTCTGGCAACTAAAATAATGACAGTCATTGTATGTGGAAAATTAGTAGGTAAAGAAATCTAAAAGTATTGCGTTGTGCTAATTTGAATAGAAGAATCCATGTCGGTTTTTAGAGTTACAATTTTTTTTTAAGTTTTGCAATAAATGAAAATGGCAACTTAACAGAGGGTAAACAAAAAGCAGAACAGTTAAAGAGATGGCTAAGTATACACAAGTACATTGTATATTAATGGAAAGTTCACTCTTTGGTAAATTACATTCAAATTACTTGCTTTCCCACTATCCTTGTTTCCTAATGACAAAGGACCTAACAAACAGCAGCAGGAGGACATAAGTGAAGAAAGACACTTGTGTGGGAACTAAATCACCTTTCCAGTTGGTTCCTTGACAATTCCCTTAAAGGTGTACAGAAGAAAAATGGAGCCCCTAGCAAAGGACAAGTTTGAGTTACAAACTCAAGAGTTTTAGAATTGGAAGTCACCAGAAGCCTCATTTCATAGATGAGAAAATTGATGTCTGCAGGGGTCAAATGACTTGTCTAAGGTGACACGACTCTCTAATGAGAGAATAGACCAGAATTGCCACCTCCTGACCCCATTCTCTCTTTTCTGTCATAGGATTAATATATTTTTTTTCCTGAGGAATTTTCTAGTACCTCATAATGTTTATAAGTAATGGGCTATGACATATTTTTAATAAACATTCTTGAACATCCCTGTTTTGGCCCTGCCTCTGATACCCTAATCTCTATAGTAGTAATCACCTGGGTTTGGGGCAGGAATAGTTCTCATTTCATTTGTACTTTAGTATCCTAATCCCTTAACATTTGGTGACAATCTTTTGTTGTTGTTGTTTGTTTGTTTCTTTTACAATACCATATAGGATGTGCCACTAAGAATAAATTTGGAAACATTGAAGATGGTTTTTTCCCTCTGGCCAATTTACATGTTAATTTGATTTTTTTCTTCCACTAGAAAAAAAAATCTCCACAAATGTTATGTTTACCATCTTCTCTTCCTGTAAAGATACTATCTAAACCAACAGATCATCCCCAGGAATGACGAGCATATCATTTTCTAGAACCATAGCTGGAGAGCTTGGTGCCTACAACACTGGCTTTGACTATAGGCTGGATTGCTGTCTCCCCACTTAGGCATAACCAGACTTGCTGAAGGCTTCAGTTTCTTCATTTGTAAAACCAAAATAATACCAATCACACAGGACTGTTATAAGAATTAAATAAGATTGGTGCTTAAAACATCATAAATCATAGCTCTAATAAAACAAGTATCATATAGTTATATTACATTAAGTAATATGCTACTGTGGAAGGATTCTTTTAATAAACGACGTGTGGTATTTCAAAAGTGTGTTTTCTATGTGAATATAGAAATCTCCACAAGGTGAAGAGTTTGGCTTGTGACTGCAATTCTAAAGCTCATTTAGGAAAAAGCATTTTCCAAAAGTTGAGAGACAGGCAGGACAAGATCCTCCTTTGAGAGCGTGCACATGTTGAGTTGATTGTTTTCGCAGACAGATGTCTAGTTTAACATTCTTCTGCTCGGAGGAGGAGCTCAGAGACAGTGAGCCCGTGTTTCTTTTGATAGTGACCTTAGCCTTTGCCATAAATACAACTCCAGCGGCAGCACAGCACAGGAACCAGCCAGTACTTACACATCTGATTGACGGCCCAAATCCGCCAAGCACCAGATGAGCCCCTAAACGTGCAGGGGTTTGTCATCATAGAAAAGCTTTCTTTAGGGGGATTGAAATACCTTCTCCCGGCCATTGTTAATTCAGTGAAAGAAAGCATAAACGCTATTTAAATTTGATCTTCCAGAAAAAAAAAAAAAAAAAAAGCAAAGCAAAAGGAAGTTGAGGAAATCACTAGTTTGTCCGCGGATTCTTCCTCTGATTGACGATTGTGACACTATTTGGGGCGCTTTTTAAAAGACTACTTTTGCCATTGCACCACTCTTAAACATAAACCTCATTAGATCACAGGCAAGCTGAACAATATCCAAACAATTGAACAAGCACTGATGCTCCACTTACAAAGCACAGGCGGGTCTTGGATGTTGGAGGCAGATTCTGAATCAGCTTCTCCTTGGCAGCTGAAGACACACTGGCAATAGCGCTGGGCGGGAAAGTGGCTCCTTTCATCTGGGGCGTCAGAGCACATTGCAAACAATTGACTAAGCTGTGAAATGCCCCTGCCAGGTAGAGGAGGGCTCTGATGTCCTTTACAGAGAACTTAGCAAATTTAGCTTTGCTTCTTATAGAAGTTACTTACCTATTTGCTTTACAAAAATACAGGAAACTTGAAAAAACATTTGTTCTAAAGAGTCTCATTTCTTGCTCTCCATAATAAATGCTATTTGAAAACCAAAAAAAAAAAAAAAAACTAAAAAATAAATACTAAAATATGTATCCACCCAATCATGAAAACTAAATTGAGGCATAAATTGTCCAGATTGACCTACAACACACAGACAATGCCTTTCCATAGTTTATTGGTAGTCTTAAATGGAACGCTGGAAGGCAAAAACCTGGCCTATCAGTAGGCTCCTTGGAGGCTTCATCTACTCCTCCAAATTCAATTGTGGGGTAAGAAACACCTAAATGAAAGTAATGGTGTGCATGACCAAAGTTTCACGGTGCTCCCAATGGCCCATTCTCTTGCAGAAAGTTCACAAAATTAAAGAGAAAAAAAAAATCTCTTTTTTACTCATATAGAGCAAAAGTTTAGCAAAACCAAATAGTTCTTAACTATTTTATTTTATTTGAATTCTTGTACTATAGAAGTCTTATTAAGGAAGTTGAAACCTAATCCAACATGATGGATATTACATCCTACTTTTTCTTCTGTTAGGCACAGGGTCTCTGGTTTAATTCCTAGATACTTAATCCACTTTAAGTTGAGTTTGTGCATGGTGAGAGATAGGGGCTTAATTTCATTTTGTTGCATATAGAAAGCAGTATGGAGATTCCTTGGAAAACTGGGAATGGAACCAACATTTGACCCAGCTATCCCTCTCCTCCATTTATACCCGAAGGACCTAAAAACAGCATAAATGAAACACTGGAAGACAAAAATACTGACCTGGCATATCAGTAGGCTCCTTGGAGGCTTCATCTACTCCTCCAAATTCAATTGTGGGGTAAGAACAACCTAATTGAAAGTGATGGTGTGCATGACCAAAGTTTCATGGTGCCCCAATGGCCCATCCTCTTGCAGATAGTTTGCAAAAATAAAGAGAAAAAAAAAATCTCTTTTTACTCACATAGAGCAAAGGTTTAGCAAAATCAAATAGTCCTTGACGATTACTTTGCAAAGGGAACATTTTGCCTGCTAGGCAAAATGACTTAAAGATAACTCGGATTCAGTTACCAAATTTGAAAAATTCAAATTAATGTGCATTGTACTCAACCTGGAAACAGATCCTGTTAAAAAAACAAACAAACAAAAAAAACCCTGAGACCTGACACAAACTGTCCTGAAATGGTTTGATCGGATTATTACCTAAACCTGTTTAAATTCACAACACAGAGAAATCAAATTACACAAATTATCACCAAAATACTCGTCCATTCGTCTAGCCCATAAATGTTTGATGAGACAGTGGAAACGTGATGAGGAAGACTTCTTAGCTGCCCTGGGAACCTTAACTCCTCAAAGGCTGGAACTGGAGCTTCTTCAGAAACACGCTGAGAGGCTCATTCATCCCTGTCAAAGGTGGAAGTCAATTCTATCACTCCGGAAGAGCTGGGTCAATTCCAGAGCAGTTCCAGACCTCAGAATGTTTTTTTTTTTTCTGTATGCCTAGAGAAGAGAAAAAGGATAGATGGCCAATATAATTCATTGTCTGCACAACCCTCCCTGCCTCCCTCCCCCCACCAACATACACACCTTCATCCTTTCTAACAGAATGCCATATTAATCAGGAACTGGAAGAAGAACTTAATCACAGCCCGTGTGGACTGTTCCAATAATGAACACACACACCATAGCTGGTGAGAGGCAAAAGAATGCCTATTGGGAGGTCTCAGAGAAAGCTTTTCTTTCCTTATAAAAGGGAGCCCCTTTCTGTCATTTTCTTCCTTTTGATGTTAGAGCTCCAGTAGTCATCTGTGACCATGTCAAAAAGGCTGAGAAGTGTGCCTTTTCCCCATGTCCTCGCCAACACTTATTATTGTTTGTATTCTTAATAGCTGCCATTCTGACTGGAGTGAGGTGAAATCTGAGAGTGGTTTTGATTTGCATTTCTCTAATTGCTAAAGATATTGAACATTTTTTCCATATATTTTGATTGTATATCATCTTCTGAGAAGTGTCTGTTCAGGTCCTTGGCCCATTTATTTATTGGGTTATTTGGGGTTTTTTGGTGTTAAGATTTTTTACGTTCTTTATATATACCTAGAGATGAGTCCTCTATCTGATGTGCAAGTGGTAAAAATTTGCTCCCATTCTGTAGGCTCTCTATTCACCTCACTGATTGTTTCTTTTGCTGAGAAGAAGCTTTTTAATTTGAATCCATCCCATTTATTAATTCTTGATTTTAATTCTTGTGCTATAGGAGTCTTATGAAGGAAGTTGAGGCCTAATACAACAGGATGGAGATTTGGTCCTACTTTTTCTTCTATTAGGCACAGGGTCTCTGGTTTAATTCCTAGATCCTCAATCCACTTTAAGTTGAGTTTTGTGCATGGTGAGAGATAGGGGCTTAACTTCATTTTGTTACATACAGAAAGCAGTATGGAGATTCCTTGAAAAACTGGGCATGGATCCACCATTTGACCCAGCTATCCCCTCCTTCCTTTATACCCAAAGGACTTAAAAACAGAATACTACAGTGATACAGCCACATTAATGTTTATAGCAGCAAAATTCACAATAGTTAAATTGTGGAACCAACCTAGATGCCCTTCAGTAGATGAATGGATAAAGAAAATGTCGTATATATAGACAATGGAATATTAATCAGCATTAAAAGAGAATACAATCATGGCATTTGCAGGTAAATAAATGGAGTTGGAGAATATTATGCTAAGTGAAGTTAGCCAATCTCAAAAAAACAAATGCTGAATGTTTTCTCTGATATAAGGATGCTAATTCATAATGGGGATGTGGGGTCAGTGTGGGAGGAATAAACAAACTTTACAGAGGGCAAAGGGGAGGGAGGGGAAGGGAGAGGTAGGAATGACAGTGGAATGAGACAGACATCATTACCCTAAGTACATGTGTGAAAACACGAGGTGTTTTCACACAAAGTGACTTTATTTTGTGACAACTAGAGACATGAAAAATTGTGCTCTATTTGTGTAATATGAGTTGAATTGCATTCTGCTGTCATATATAACAAATTAGAATACATAAAATAAATAAATAAAAGACTGAAAAGTCACCAGAAACTACCAGAGCCATTGAGCCTATGTTAGTACTTCCAATACTTGCTGTGTGAGAAAAAATAAATTCATCCTGTTTCAACAGTTATTCATTACATGCTCTGTTACTTGTATCCATAAGCATTTGTAACTGACAAGGAAATCTTGTGATGTACTAGAATAGAGCCCTTGCTAATTTCTCATCCTGCCCTATGGAAGAGATATGGTTGAAAAGCCTAACAAAGTTACTGATTGCTTAAGACATATCCAAGAACACTGATCCTTTAGCAATCTAAATTCTAAAAGAACTACCATGAAATGTACTTCCCCTTAGAGAATGGACAAAGCCCAGTCAAATGCATCATATAGCAGGATTCTTTGAAAATCTGTCAAGTGTCCATACCAGAACTGAAGCCCACAGGGACATCGTTATTAATATTGATATCTGAATTTAAAAATTAGTTATAGAGACTCAAGGGGTCCCATTAGAGAACTGTGGAAACAAACCCTTAGTGACATATACAATCATTTTGGAATACCTCTTTCCTCATGCTTATTCCCTTTCCACACCAACATTATTTTTACTGAATTACTGAACTGAGTATGTGTTCCACTTTTTCCCCTTTATGCAGTCAGCACATTTTAAGTTTTACAATGACAAAGAATGGGCCTACGTAGTGAAGCACTTAATATACATCTAATTCAAACAGGTATGATTATCTATAAAAGAGGAGATAGAAGCTCAGGAGCACTGGCAACATAGACCTGGGCTCCTATAATAGATCCAACGCTCACAAGCTGTCTGTACTAAGCAAGTTGCTTACCCTCCATATGCCCCAATTGTCTCATCTCTAACAGTGGAGATACTAAGTTCCTCCTGCATAAAAGTTGTAAACACTAAAGCACCTAGTATATGCAGAGTATAAGTAACCAGACCTAAATCCAGTAAATATTTGATAAGTGTTAGCTATCACTACTGCTTTTTTCCAGATAGAGTCATTGAAGCTCACAAAGGTTAAGTAACTTCTCCAAGTTTTCTAAGCCTGTAAAAGATTTGAACAATTTCTTCATCAGTGAAGAATTGTACCAGATAATCAAGTAAAAAGATTACTCATTAGTCATGAAAATCAGTGAGATACCACCATACATCTATTAGAATAGTTCATATAAAAATCAACATTATCAAATGTCGAGGTAAGATGTAGAGCAACTGGAACTCTCATATACTCCTGATAGGAATGGAAAATGCTGTAGTTAATTGGCTAAATAATTGGGGAGTTTCTTATAAAATTAAATGCACATTTACCTTATATCCTCACAATTCCACTCTTTGACATCTTCCCAAGAGAAATGAAGACAAATGTTCTCACAAAAATTTCTCCATGAATATTTATAGTTATGTTATTCATGAATGTCAAAATTTAGAAACAGATGTCCATTAGCTTCTGAATGGGCGAACTATGATACATCCATATAAAAGGGGACACTATTTAATAATAAAAAGGAATTGACTCTCAACACATACCACAACATAGGCAAATCTCAAAAGAATTATGTTAATTGAAAGAAGCCAGACTCCAAGCTATATACTATATGACTCAACATATACAAAATTCTAGAAAAGGAAAAAACTATAGGGACAGAAATAAAAGCAATGGTTCCCAGAGAAACTTTCAGGATGTTGGAAATTTTCTGTATCTTAATTCTGGCTGAAGTTACACACTGTATAATTTGACAAAATTCACAAAAGTACATACCAAAAAAAGATGTACAGTTTGTAAATTATATCTCAATAAAAATAACAAATAAATGTAAGATCTTACAAATATATTAATATTTTCAAATAAGTTATTTAAACTTCAAAAATATTCTGACAATTTATGTTAAGCTTTTTTTCTGGTCCAACTTATCTATAAAATATTAACTATATTAACTAATTCTACTCAAAAGTAATATGTAAAATTTACAGACAAAATGGTCTGAGAGCCTAAATTTTATTATATATATACATATATATGTGTGTATATATATATATATATATATATATATATATATATATAAATTCTAAAAGAACTACCATGAAAGGTACTTCCCCTTAGAGAATGGACAAACCCTAGTCAAATGAATTATATAATAGGATTCTTTGAAAATCTGTAAAAATTCTTTGAAATTCTTCGAAAAAAAAAAAAAAATATATATATATATATATATATATATATATATTGTAGATGGACACAATACCTTTTTTTAGAGAATTTTTTAATATTTATTTTTTAGTTTTTGGTGGACACAACATCTTTATTTTATTTTTATGTGGTGCTGAGGATCGAACCCAGCCACCCGCACATGCCAGGCAAGCATGCTACCGCTTGAGCCACATCCCCAGCCCCACAATACCTTCATTATTTTGTTTATTTTTTTTATGTGGTGCTGGGGATGGAACCCAGTGCCTCATGCATGATAGGCAAGCACTCTACCACTGGCCCTAGAAGAGTAAATTCTATTCAAATCAAAACAAAATGTATAACTTTGCTTCATATCTTTGGGTAAAGTATTCACTCAACACAGCTCAACAAATATTTGTTTGGACTTCAATGATATTGCTGAGTCACTGAATCAACCCTAGAACTACCCTGCTTCTTCACCAATCTGCAAAATTGGCAGTTTTGCATATTTTTCAGACACCAAATAACCATATTAAATCTCTAAATCTAGACTGTTTCTAAGTGTATATAGAAAACACCATGATGATATTGTAGAATCCACTTTCTAAAATAATATCTGATGTTTAATAAGCAAATAGTGTTAGCTATTTTATCATTTAAATGTCTCCCTCTCCCATTATCATGAAAGTTCCACAACATGTTGCAGTTGCCTTTGTTACTTACCCAGCAGTCATCCACCACCCTACACCCCCTTTCTCCCCCAGAGTTTTGTTACTCTAACCCGGTCACAGTGCTCCCCTGTGATTGATATGGCATGGGCAACATGATGCAATTTACACCAAAGAAAATTGAGAGAAAGTCTGCTGAAGGGCTTCTGGAAAATGTTTTCCTTGCTGATCAAGAATCGAAAAGGACTGGTATAGTGATGCCACCTGCTTCACTCTTCTTGCTGAAGATTGCTTTGGCTATTCTGGGTCTCTTATATTTCCAGATGAATTTCATAACTGTTTTTTCTATTTCTATGAGGAATGTCATTGGTATTTTGATTGGAATTGCATTAAATCTTTATAGTGCTTTTGGCAGTATGGTCATTTTGATAATATTAATTCTGCCTATCCAAGAACAAGGTAGATCTTTCCATCTTCTAAGGTCTTCTGTAATTTATTTCTTTAAATTAATTTAGCAAAGTAGCAGGATACATTGTAATTTTCCTTGTGGAGGTCTTTCACCTCTTTTTAGGTTGATTTCCAAGTTTTTGTTTGTTTGTTTGTTTTGAGGCTATTGTAAATAGGGTAATTTTCCTCATCTACCTTTCAGAGGATTTATCACTGATATACAGAAATGCCTTTGATTTATGGTTATTGATTTTGTATCCTGCTTCTTTGTTAAATTCATTTACTAGTTCTAGAAGTTTTCTGGTGGAATTTTTTGGGTCTTCTACATGTAGAATCATGTCATTGGCAAATAGTGCTAATTTGAGTTCTTCTTTTCCTATCTGTATCCCTTTAATTTCTTTCATCTGTCTAATTGCTCTGGCCAGTGTTTCAAGAACTATGTTAAATAGAAGTGGTAAAAGAGGGCATCCCTGTCTTGTTCCAGTTTTTAGAGGGAATGCTTTCAATTTTTCTCCATTTAGAATGATGTTGGCCTGAGGCTTAGCATACATAGCTTTTACAATGTTGAGATATGTTCCTATTATCCCTAGTTTTGCTAGTGTTTTGAACAAAAGGATGCTGTATTTTGTCAAATGCTTTTTCTGCATCTATTGAGATAATCATATGGATCTTATAAGTCTATTGATGTGATGAATTACATTTATTGATTTCCGTATGGAAAATCAATAAATGTAATTTATTGCATCCCTGGGATGAACCCTACTTGATCATGGTGCACAATCTTTTTGATATGTTTTTGTATTCAATTTGCCATAATTTTATTGAGAATTTTTGCACCTATGTTCATTAGGGATATTGATCTGAAATTTTCTTTCTTTGATGTGTCTTTGCCTGGTTTTGGTATCAGGGTGATATTGGCATCATAGAATGAGTTTGGAAGTGCTCCTTCTTTTTCTATATCCTGAAATAAATTGAAGAGTATTGGTATTTAGTAACACCAAAATAGACTGGTAGACCAATGGTACACAATAGAGAACACAGAGACTAACCCACATAATTATAATTATCTCATATTAGACAAAGGCACCAAAAACATACATAGGAGAAAAGATAGCCTCTTCAACAAATGGTGCTGGGAAAACTGGAAATCCATATGCAACAAAATGAAGTTAAACCCCTATCTCTCACCATGCACAAAACTCAAAGAGGATCAGGGACCTAGGAATTAAACCAGAGGCCCACATCTAACAGAAGAAAAAGTAGGCCCAAATCTTCATCATATCATATTAGGCTCCTACTTCCTTAATAAGTTAAGACTCCTATAGTGCAAGAATTAACATCAAGAATTAATAAATGGGATGGATTCAAACTAAAAAAGCTTCTTCTTAGCAAAAAAAACAATCAGTGAAGTGAATAGAGAACCTACATTCTGGGAGCAAATTTTACCCCCCATACATCAGATACAACACTAATCTCTAGGGTATATAAAGAACTCAAAAATCTTAACACCAAATAGAATAAATAAATAACCCAATAAATAAATGGGCCAAGGAACTGAACAGACACTTCTCAGAATGTGATATACAATCAATCAACAAATATATGAAAAAATGTTCAACATCTCTAGCAATTAGAGCAATGCAAATCAAAACTCCTCTAAGATTTCATCACACTCCAGTCAGAATGGCAACTATTAAGAATACAAATAACAATAAGTATTGGCAAGGATGTAGGGAAAAAGGCACACTCATACATTGCTGGTGGGACTGCAAAATGGTACAGCCAATCTGGAAAGCAGTATGGAGATTCCTTGGAAAACTGGGAATGGAACCACCATTTGACCCAGCTATCCCACTCTTCCGTCTATACCCAAAGGACTTAATAACAGCATACTACAGGGACATCAATGTTTATAGCAGCACAATTCACAATAGCTAAACCGTGGAACCAACCTAGATGCCTTTCAATAGATGAATGGATAAAAAAATAAAAGTGGCACATATACACAATGGAATATAACTCAGCAATAAAAGAAAATAAAATCATGGCATTTGCAGGCAAATGGATGGAGTTGGAGAATATAATGCTAAGTGAAGTTAGCCAATCCCCAATAAACAAATGCCAAATGTTTTCTTTTATATAAGGAGGCTGATTCATAGTGGAGTTGGAAGGGGGAGCAAGGAAAGATTATATGAACTCTAGAGAGGGAAAAGGGGAAGGAGGAGAAGGGAGGGATTAAGGGGGTAAAAAAAATGTGGAATGAGATGGACATCATTACCCTAAGTACACGTATGAAGACACAACTGGTGTGACTCTACTTTGTGTACAACCAAAGGTGTGAAAATTGTGCTCTATATGTGTAATATGAATTGTAATGCATTCTGCTGTCATATATGACAAACTAGAATAAAAATTTTTTATAAAAGAAATCACAAAGAAAGTGTCTCTTTTCTCACGGTCGTCGTCGCATCTGGCTGAGATGCCTGACCTGCGGCAACATCTGGCAGCCAGGAGCTTGCAGACAAGCCAACCCGGGGAGAATGACAAGGCAGAAAAATGGAAAAGCCTCAAGCTCTGATGATGTCACTGAGTCCCTGCATCCATCCCGGGACTGCCCTGCTTCTACACCTCCCACAGTCCAAAATAATAAATTGTCTTTACTGTTTAAACCAGCCCAGTGAGGGCTTTCTGTTATTCTGAGCCAGAAACGTCATGACTGATAGATCTACTTATGGCAAATACACTGCTTTTCATGGGTTGGCAAAGGGGAGCTCAAGTCACAGAAAAGGACACAGAACATCCACATTCATGTTTTAGACTTTGAGTATATAGAAAGAATAGAAGAATATTGATCTCAGTGATGAAAAGTGAGGATAAAATACTAATCAAAAAGGTTGATTAAAGGAGAAACTGGATGTGGGGTAGATGGGAACTCCCTGTAGTGTCTTCACAACTTTCCTCTAAATCTTAAACCATTACAAACTCAAAAGTGTATTTTAAAATAGTGATTTAAAAAAAAAACAAACACAGAAGATAGAACAAAGAAAATGAACTTTTTAAATGAAATTATTTTGCATCGTGAGATTTTACCTGAGTTCAGCTTTTACGGCAAAATCTCTTTACTTAGGTAATCACTTCCATGTGTATCCCTACAGAGTCAAAGCACTTCCTAAAAATATGTAGGGGAACAGGAATAAGATAGAAAAGAAATCATAGCTAAGTTCTAGGCAGTTTAGTGAGACACGCTAACAAAATAAAAAAATAAAAATGGCTGTTTAAAATATGGACCCATAAATCCTGGCAAGGAGGTTAGACTTTATTCTGAGTGCAATTGGAAGACCTTGGAAGATATTAAGTAAAATAGTGTAAAGATCTCATTTATGTTTTAAAATATTACTCTGGCAGTTATGGGGCAAATCAATTTGGGGAGAAAAAAGGAAGCAAAGATCAGGCAAGAAGCAACATTATCCACCCTGCCAAAAGGTGAGAGCAACCCAAGTGTCCACTGATGGAAAACTAGATAAAGAAAATGTGTGTGTGATATTTCACAAATGAAATATCATTCAACCTGAAAAAAGGAATGGAATTCTGATACATGTTACAATATGGATGGACCCTGAGGACTTCATTCAGTGTGATGTAAACTGGTCACAAAAAGAGAAATGTATGATTTCATTCATATGAAATACCTGGAATAATCAAATTCACAGACACAGAAAGTAGAATGATATTTGACAGGGGCAGGGGAAGGGGGAAAATGAGAGTTGTTTTATGGGTATAGAGTTTTAGTTTGGGGAGATGAAAGGTTCCAAACACAGTGGTAATGTCTGCAGAACAATGTGAATAACCTAATGCCCCTGCACTCTACCCTTAACAGTGGCTAAAGGAGTACATGTCTATTTTTATGTATATTCTAAACAATAAAAAAAGAAGTAAAAAGAGGAAAGAGACCAGGCAAGAAGTGATGATATCTTGCAATAGGTCAGTAGAAGTGGATAGATAAGGGATATATTTTTCAGGTAGGACTTCCAGATAAATTGGGGAAGGCAAGAGGAAGAAAAGTGAGGCAAAGAAAGGACTTCTAAGTTTGGGATGTTATCAAGTGGTTAGATGGTGATGCCATTCAGCCTTGAGGAAGAATGGATCCATTAGAAACCTAGAGTTCTGTTTGGGGTGTATTGAGTTTGCAGTGCCAAGTAGAATACAGCCAAGTGCAAGTGTCAAGTTGACAGTCAAATAGTATGAATATCTGAGGGCAGGCTGTCCTGAAGATGATAATCTGCTAGTCACTGGTATATAAACCCCTAAGAAAATAGTGCACCAGGTGTGGTGGGACACACCTGTAATCCCAGTGGCTCGGGAGGCTGAGGCACGAGGATCCCAAGTTCTAGGATAGTCTCAACAATTTAGTGAGGCCCTAAGCAACTATCTAGACCCAGTCTTAAAAGTTAGAAAGGTCTAGGGATGTAGCTCAGTGGTAAAGTGTCCTGGGTTTAATCCCCAGTACCAAAAACAAACAAACAAACAAACAAACAAACAAAAACCTGTATAAGAAGCTGACATTGCTATTACACTTGGCTTTAAAGTTCAGAATATACTCTATAATCCAAGAAAGCAGAATAGCTTTGAATATGAAATATATAAAGAGTTTCTCTCATTGTAAACAAGAGATAATTGAGATAAGATGAAAAGAAAATGAACTCTTCATGAAGCCCCCGAAGAATGTCCCCAACTCTGGTGAGAGGTAACGTATAAATTCTTAGGGTCTCTAAATGTCTCTTCCACCTTATTTTTATTTACTCTGTAATGATAACTAACTTTACTTGTGTAGATGTCAGCTTTCCAACCAATTCATTGTCCTCAAATGAAGAACATGTGTAACATGTACGTGTCATGTCTACAATTAATGCCACACCCTGCACATAAAAGACACTCAATTATGTGTGTACACTGAGGGACTTTGTGAACTAGGAAGTTTGTTCTCCAGTAAGGAGAAGAATTTCTTACCCTGAGGAAAACAGTAGGCAGAAACATGATATGCAGTTATTGACCATTTTTTCCCAGGGGCAGCATTTTACTTCTTTGCCGAAATTACCTAGAAACAAGAAAACAGTATAAATTATTCAAATGAAATGGCAAATTCAAAAGGTCATTGCTGCTTCTTCTCTGCAAACTGAATGTTTGGCACAATAGGAGCTTGAAAGGTTACTCATTAGTAAAGATTTTATTTAATTTTTTTTAAAAGTATCTCTGATTATCATGAAGTGATAGGCAGGAAAATCTCTGTGGATCAATGCACCCTGTTACTCTGTATCAGGTCCAATTCAAAACAGGTCAGCAGCACTCACTGATCATTCACACATATTCACTCAACACATATTCCCAAATATTACCCTCACTTCTCAAGTAACTCAGCTGTGTTCACAGTCTAGTAGGATCTTAATGCCTATGAATGGTACACAGAGCAAAAGCAAGTTTTGTCTCCAAACCAGAATTTATTAAGTTGGGAAATTTTTAAATATTACATGATAAAAAATGGATTTATTGATAAGTAATGTATTATCAAATGCCTGGAAGTTTTCTCCCAGCCTAAAGACTAGGATGAAGAGGATATGTTACAAGCAGCCATTGTTCAGTGACATTGAAACATCTAGAGAAGCAGGTGGAATTTTGGAAGATAAGTGGTTAGACTAGAGGTCAGAGAACAGGAGTCAGGAGTTAAGCAGCTGGTAGCATGTGACCAGCACTGCCCAGGGCTAGAGGCCAGGTGGTCCAAGGGAACAAAGCCCCTCAGGTGCCCCTCGAGGAGAATGTATCTGGTTATTGAAGCCACCAAAATTTGAACCATACAACTAATCTCCCATGTTATAATTCTATATGTATCAAGCACATTTCCCATTACAATACAGATTCTCCCTTATATTTTTCTTTACCTGTGAGAAATTGAATTTATCTGACTTTTTTTTTTTTTTTTAAGAGATGGAGTCTTGCTATGTTGCCCAGGCTAACCCAAATTCCTGGGTCAAGCAATCCTTCTGCCTCATCCTCCGGAGTAACTGGAACTATAGGCACACATCATCGCACCCAGGTTATACTTTGTGTTTTTGTAAACTGGAATTCTGATTTACGTATGAGGCTCCTGAGAGCTTGGTTCACATATGTTTCAGGGTGCTGAATATATCAAATTTCAGAGTCTGCAAATCTGAAGGTTCTAGTTGAAATTCACCAAGGTAAATGCTAAACTGTGAGGCTCTCTGTCAGGCAGCCAACCATCTTCTCCCAATGACAGCCTAGCCATGGCACAGTTGCACGTTCAAGCCCCAGTAGAATTCCCTAGGTATTTTAATACGGATAATCTTACTATGTCTCTTAATAATACTTTTTTCACCTTTGACATTTTCTTTTTTCTTCAATAGGTAATCTGAGCTGTTGAAGTTCTTATTTGTTTTATTTTGTGTTTTTCTAGGCATGAATTTTTTAAAAAGTGGCAATAATCTGTTTCATCTTGAGATATGCTTCTTACAAATCAAGGAGGCAATTTTCATATGGGTCCTCAGGCCCAGGGTCCCAGTTGTACATAACCCCACTAACACTCATAAAAAAAATCATTTTTCATTCTAAGAACCTGGGAACACATAGCAGCAAAAGTCTGTGTCATTCCCCTGTGTACCAGGTTAAAAACATGAATGGGTGATCTCCATATTATACCTGGAAGTTCAGAGACAACACAGCAGAAGCAAACCAACCTTCACCTTTGGGTTCCTATGTGAGCTTTGGATTCATAATGAGAGCTGTCAGATGCTTGTTACTAATAAATGCCTGTTGGCTGCTTTGTATTTTTTTCCTTCTCCTGATTAAAAAGAAACAAAATTGTAACACAATTCTTAAACAAATTTTAATAGTGTCATCATTGTTAATGCATTTTTTTTTACAATTCAGTTCATCACTGCAGGCAAATCAGTTTCTCATTCATAAATTCTCTGATTGTCAAAACAATGTACATGATCATTTATCATAATGTAATGTATCTTAGAAAGCAATCATAACATAAGGAAGACTCTCTCTTATGTAAAGGAAAGCCTATTTTGATATACTTTAATGGCAGTTCCTAACTGGCTACTCACTAATTTGTTGCTATGAGCAATATAATATTTTATTTTTGAAACATTTAGAGTTTTAGTCACTCCATAGGGTTGAATCTGAATTTCTGAGTTTGCATTCTCTCTCTCTCTCTCCCTCCCTCTCTCCCTCCCCCTCCCTTTCTCTCTCTCTCTCTCTCTCTCTCTCTCTCTCTCTCTCTCTCTCTCTCTCTCTCCCTCCCCCTCCCTTTCTTTCTCTCTCGTTCTCTTCTCTCTCTCTCTTTCCTCTCATCTTTCTCTCCGTTTCCTTCCCTCCCTCCCTCTTTCTCCTTTTCTTTCCCTTTTCTCAACTCTTTCTTTCAGCTTTGGTACTTGTGGTTTTCCAGGTAGGAAAGTTTAACTTTTTTTTTTAATCTAAAAGTATCACAGCTTAAAATCTCATGAAAATAGAAGGTAGACCAATAGAGTAGAGGAAGGGAACCAAGAGGAAGGGGGAGCAGAGGGCTTACAGAAGCTCTGGGAAAAGAAATCCACCAAATGATGCTGTGTCCATGTGGAATATATCACAGTGTGTCCCATTTTCATATATAATTACCACACACTGATTTTAAAAGTAATAAGAGAAGAGAGACCATTGGAGTAGAGCAAGGGGAACAGGGGGGAAGGAAAAAAGGTAGAGAAAAGAGGAGGTATTGGGGAAAGAGATTGATCAAATTATATACTTATACAAATGTGGCACAATTTGTACTCCACAATTATAACACACCAATAAAAAAGAAAGAAAAGAAAAACATTCCTGTCTAGAATTTTTAAATATTTTATAATATCCATAGATGGCATAAGAGTACATAGATTATGAGTTAGCTGATTGGAATGCCTGGCAACCGAAAAGAAACCAACCCTGGTTGGCTTGCCATAAGACACTGTGAGAGAGAATTCGTTTCCAAGGAGCATTGTAACAAAATACCACAAACTCGGGGGCTTAAAACAAGAGAAATTTATTGTCTCACAATTCTGGTGAAGTCCAAAAATCAAGGTGCCAGCAGGGCCCTGCCCTCCCCAAAGTCACTAAGGTCAAGCATTTCCTGACCTCTTCCAGAGGACGGCTCACTCCAGTCTGCCCCCACTGTCAGTGACAATCTCCCTGTGTTGGGTGTGTCTCTTCTCTTTTCATAAGGACTCCAGTCATGTTGCATTAGGGTCCAGCCTCATCCAGTACAACTTTATCTCTACTTGATCAGATCTGTAAGACTTTGTTTCCAAGTAAGGTCCCATACACAGATATCAAGAGCTAGGGTAAGGCTCAAAATGGTAAGGCCAGGGGCTGGGGATGTGGCTCAAGTGGTAGCGTGCTTGCCTGGCATGCGTGCTTGCCTGGCATGCGTGCAGCCCGGGTTCAATCCTTGTTGTGTCCGCCGAAAACTAGAAAATAGATATTAAAAAACTCTCTCTCTCTCTCTCTCTCTTAAAAAAAAAAAAAAAGATTTTTTTAAAAAAATGGTAAGTCCAGGGTGGGGCTGAGATCTAGGAAAGTGCTGGTCAGCACATGCTACTACTAAGACGCATGATGTCCAGTTCTTCTGTTGTTCATCCAAGAGGCAATTTCCAGGCTTGGGCATCTGAATGGCCAAGTTTAGATTAGCATGTGCCCAGCTCTGAACCGCACTGGGGACATGAAGGAGAGACTCTTCCCTCTTCAGTTACTAAATTGTGAGGAGACACTTGGGTTTGCATCCCAACAAGGGAGAAGCCAGTTCCCAAAGAGAGCCAGATGCTCTTAGAAAGGGAGAATAGAGTCTGTGCTGCCAAAAAATGAAAGAATTCTACATTTCCATTTTCATGGCTGTTTACAAATCATGTGTGACAAAAACATATATGCTTTTTTTTTCCCTGCTAATTCACTACAGCTTGTTTGCATGACTTTAGGAAACTGAATATACAAGTCAAAAAAACCACTTGACTAAAACCTTTGGGCCCACATGCATTTCAGAATTCAGAATTTTTCTGATTTTAGAAAGATAACATAGTGTATATACCATGTATTTTGTAATCTTCCAGCAGGGTACTCAACTGCCTCCCATAACCAAATGCGTAAACATTTCTGTAATGAATTTTTTGAATATTTAGGCTAAATAATAGATAGGAGCGAAAAGTAGCCTCAGGTAACGTAGATCAGTTTGGGGCACTAAATGAGTTTAGGTCAGGTCGGGTTTTGCTATCAAATGAGTTATTTTTTCAAACTAGGGAATTTTTAAAATTTTTGGATTTCAGAATTATAGATAATGGAAGGTGGACTATACTTTTCCCTGAAATTTTCAGTGAATTCAATGAGTTTCAATTTTCCTGAAATTTACCATGAAATCAAAGTAAATCTCCTATTAGTCCAACCAAAAATTATTTTGGCTAATTCTCTATAGTCTACAACCCTACATCAAAAAACTCAAATCTAGGGCTGGGGATGTGGCTCAAGCGGTAGTGCACTCGCCTGACATGCGTGCTGCCAGGGTTCGATCCTCAGCACCACATACCAATAAAGATGTTGTGTCCGCCGAAAACTAAAAAATAAATATTAAAAAATTCTCTCTCTCTCTCTCTCTCTCTCTCTCAAAAAAGAAAAAAAAAACAAAACTCAAATCTATGATTTACAATTTGTTCTACAAACTCTCAACCTGTAATCTACAACTGTATAAACAGCATCATACGACTAACTGTGAAGTCTTTAGTTGTTGTCACATGGCCTTGGCCAAAAAGAAAATTGAGAACATGGAAAGAGCATCTGTCTTCCACCTAGGTCATTTAGGGATACAATCATGTCATATGTTGGATGTTCAAAAAAAAGTTGGATACCTCCCCATCGACTAAATTCATCTCAATAATGTTAAAATTTAGTGGCCAACAAGTATTTGTTTTTTGGTCCGTGTATTTTTTTTTCTCAGACTGTAAAAGTAAAAATGATCTCTTTAAGTGATCTACATCTGCATGGTGTAAGAATTCAACTTTACTCTGTGAACATCATCTTTATTAATTGAAGAAGGTAGATAAATTATTTATGCCCAATATCAAAATGTTTTCTTCTTGCTTCTGCTTTGGTTTTCAATAATCTATAAATTGTCTTATTCAGTGCATCACAAGACCCAACTCACAAAAGGAGAATTACGATTTTTTCTTTTAGAAAAAAATTTTAACAAAAACTATAGTTAAATGTTTCTGTGAGGAATTAAAAAAAAGGCTGAAATATATGACATATGAGATTCATGGAAGAGAAGATCTAATATTGTTACAATGTCACTTCTCACTGAACTGATCCATTGGTTCAATGCAATCTTAAGCAAAATACTACGAGTGAAACTTTTTAAAAATTGATGTATTAACTCTGAAATTTATATGGAAGTGCAAGGAACTAAAATAACAGATAATTTTGAAAAGAAAATCAAATGACTAACCTGCATGACCTCATGACTTAATATAGAACTCCAGTAATCAAGACAGTGTGCAACATAGAAATGTAAATCAATGAATAGATTAGAAAGCCCAGAAGTAGATCTACACATGAATGCCAAATTGATATTGGACAAAGATACTGAAGTAATTCTATGTATAAGATATGGTTATTTCAAAAAAAAAACAGTGCCAAAATAACTATATGTTAATGAAAAGAAGGAAATTAACTTAGATCCCTACCTCACACCATATACAAAACTAAAAATGGGCCAGGCACTGTGATGTACACCTGTAGTCCCAGCAGCTCAGGAGGCTGAGACAGGAGGATCTTGAGTTCAAGGCCAGCCTCAGCAAAACCAAAGTACTAAGCAACTCAGTGAGACTGTCTCTAAATAAAATACAAAAAAAAAAAAAAATAGGGCTCAAAATGTGGCTCAGTGGTTGAGTACCCCTGAATTCAATCCCCAGTACCTCCCAAAAAAACAAAAACAAAAACTTAAAATAAATATAAACATAAAAGATAAAATTATATTTTTTTTAAAAATAGAAAAACATGGTTTGACCTTGGTAACAATTTATTAGACTGTAAAAAGCATGCATCATGAAAGAGATAATAATTAAACTTCATCAAAATGAAAAGCTTCTGAAACTAAAAAAGAAACTAAAAAAGTCAAACTATAGCCTACAAGAAAATATCTACAAACTATATATTAACAAAGATGTTTATCCAAGATATGTTTTTTAAAAACTCTTATAACTCAATAAAAAGAAGAAAAATGATCTAACTTTAGAAACAACAAATTATTTGATTGGATACTTCACAAAAGAAGACATGCAAATTTCCAATAAGTACAAGAAGGTATTCAACATTACTAGGTATCATGAAAATGAAAATTATAGCCACAAAATATATACAATCATTAGAATGACCCAAAAGTTTTTATTTGTCCTTCTTAGATATACATAACAGTAGAATGTATTTTGAAATATCATATATACATGGAGTATAACTTCCCATTCTTGTGGTTGTACAGGATGTGGAGTTACACTGGTTGTGTATTCATATATGAACTTAGGAAAGTTATGTCTGATTCATTCTACTGTCTTTCCTATCCCCATTCCCTTTCCCTTTTCTTCATTTACCTTTGTCTAATCCAATGAGCTTCTATTCTCCCCCCTTCCTTATTTTGTATTAGCATCTACATATCAGAGAGAATATTTGGCCTTTAGTTTTTTGGGATTGACTTATTTCACTTAGCATGATAGTCTTCAGTTTCATTCATTCTTCTTTATGGCTGAGTAATATTCCATTATGTATATATATATCACATTTTCTTTATCCACCTATCTGCTGAAGGTCACCTATATTGGTTCCATAGCTTCAGTTTTTGTGAACTAAACTGCTATAATCGTTGATGTGGCTGCATCACTATAGTATGCTGCTTTTAAGTCCTTTTGGTATATGCTGAGGAGTGGGATAACTGGGTCAAAGGGTGGTTCCATTCCAAGTTTTCTGAGGAATCTCCATACTGCTTTCCAGAGTGGTTGTACCAATTTGTAGTCCCACCAGTAATGTATGAGTAAAACTTTTCCCCCATATCTTCACCAATGTTTATTGTTACTTATATTCTTGATAATTGCCAAAATGACCAAAATTTTAAAGACTGACCATCTCAAGCTTTGGTAAAAATATGGGATAATAGATTCTGATTATTCTCATACTAAAAATCCTGTGCTTCCACAGAATACAATACTATTCAGCAATAGAAGAGAATGTACTGTTGGCAAATGCACGTCATATATAAATAAACCTCAAAAATGTGACGATTAGCACAAGAGGCCCTATGCAAAAGAGTGTCCAACTCATATGAAACACTTAAAAAGAGAAGTTTAATTTTAGGAACAGAGCAGATCAATAGTTACCTGGGGCTTAGATGGAATGGGGAGGGATACAAGGGAACATAATGGAATGTTCTATAGTTTGTGCTGGCGATTACATGGAGTATAGATGCTGGTTAGAAGTAAGTAAACTTTATGCTTAAAATAGGTTCATTTTTATTATATGTAAATGATACCTCCTTAGAGTTGATATTTTTCAAAAACTCTATTAACTCTGTTCACTGAGACTTTAATGCACCAGTACAAGGTAAAAAGAAGACTCTTCTTAATAGTACTTTGGTAAGTATTTAACGAAATATTTGAAACAGTATTTAGAAATCTTATGGAAGTTAACATAAATGGAAGTGGATTGTGTACATTATCATAATTAAATTAAACAAAAGTCAGTAAAAATAACCCACAAAGTGAGCTTCGTTCCCAAAGGATACTGTAACAAAATACCATAAACAAGATGACTTAAAATGACAGAGATTTATTGTCTCACAGTTCTGGAAGTTAGATATCAGAAACCAAGGCATTAGCAGGACCATGCTTCCTTTGAAACCTGTCAAGGAACTTCTCTCTGTTTTTTTCCCAGCCTTTGGTTGTTCACTGCAGTCCTTGGCTTTCCTTGGACAGCAGGTGCAGAACTCTAGTCTCTGACTTTGTTGTCACATGGCCTTCTCCCTGTCTGTCTACATCCTCACCTGGCCATCTTCTAGTAAGGACACAGTCATATGTATTCTATTCATTAACTGAACATTTATAGAATACATATAATATGCCAGGCCTTGAGCTGGACCCTACAGACAAAAACATGAATAAAAAAACCTCCTGTTATAAAACTTAGATCTCATAAAGAAAAGACCCAAAGGACTTAAAAACAGCATACTACAGGGACACAGCCACATCAATGTTTATAGCAGCACAATTCACAATAGCTAAACTGTGGGACCAACCTAGATGCCCTTCAGTAGATGAATGGCTAAAAAAAAAAAAAAAAAAAAAATGGCATATATACACAATGGGGTATTACTCAGCAATAAAAGAGAATAAAATCATGGCATCTGCAGGTAAATGGATGCAGTTGGAGAATATAATGCTAAGTGAAGTTAGCCAATCCCCCAAAACACAAATGCCTAATGTTTTATCTGATATAAGGTGACTAACTCATAGTGGGGTAGGGAGGGGGAGCATGGGAGGAATAGAGGAACTCTAGATAGGGCAGAGGGGTGAGAGGGGAAGGGAGGAGGCATGGGGTTAGAAATGATGGTGGAATGGGATGGGCATCATTATCCAAAATACATGTATGAAGACATGAATTGGTGTGAATATACTATGTACACAACCAGAGATATGAAAAATTGTGCTCTATATGTGTAATAAGAAATGTAATGCATTCCGCTGTCATTTATCTTTAAAAAATCAATAAAAAATTTTTAAAAAAGAAAAGAGAACCAGTAAATAAATACTTAAAATATCTTATGAGGGGCAGGAGTTGTGGCTCAGTGGTAGAGCGCTTCCCTGGCATGTGTGAAGTCCTGAGTTCGAGCCTTAGCATCGCATAAAAACAAACAGATAAATAAAAGATCCATTGATCATTTTAAAAATATAAAGTATATATTTCTTAAATGTGCCACCATAGGAATTTTTTCAAAGTTCATAGATGGCAGAGACAAGAGAGTGACTACTCATACTTGGGCATCTCTAGAAGATGGTGACATTTGAGTTGCAGGCTCCAGAAGGGGCATTCTTTCTCTAGGAAGGACAGGGCCAAGGGGTAAGGCACAGGAAATTTTTTTCCAGTCAACAAGACTAGCATATCCAAAGACATGGAAGCATGAGAAGCATACAGCCTGTTCAGGACATTATTGGCGGTTCAGACTTAACAGGTGACAGGTGCATGACGTTATGAGGAAGAGCAGAGAAAAAGTCTGGAAGTTTTGTATATGGGGCCAGGTACTGATCAGCTTTCTGCACCACGGCAGAAATTTAGGTGTATCCTATGGGAAATATAAAGTCAATTAAAAGCTATTTAGCAAAGACGTAATAATTTGTATTTGTAAGCAGGAAAATGATAACTATATTCATAGAATTTATTAAAAGGAATCTAAAAAGTGTCTCCCCCAATCAAGGCAATAGCAATTGAACAGGAAAATAAGGAGTGGCTTTAGGAAATATTTTAAAGGGAAAATTACTGCTAACAGTAATTGAGAAGAAGGGCAAACTCCCTAAGTACTTCACAGCATCAAGTGCAGAAGAGAAGATGGGTAAGACAATGTCATTTAAATATTTAGATTATTTATGTTCCTCTTTTTGTACCAATGGATTTGGGGGTGCTTTGTAGGGACAGAAACATTTACAACAGGTTAAAAAAATAAAACAAATGAGAAAATGGAAGTAAAGAGAAGAAATTGAAATCAAGATTTAAATTTGGCACCCACAATGCATGCTGCATGACTTATACAATCACTTGATATGAAACAGATTTGGTTTGGAATTTCTTAACGGCCAGAGCAAAGAGAGATATTACCTCAGTGCAGTATTCACAGTGCCCAAGGAGTAAAAATCAAAACCCAGCATTCCCTGTCCCTGAGAATGGAAAGAAAATTCCTGGAGAAAAGAGCCAAATGGTACACATCAAGCTGGAAGAACCATTGGGACAAGTGGAGATAGATAGATTAAAAATATGAATCCCGAGTTCAAGAGAGAGGTCAGGTGTGCCCACCCAGGTGTGGGAATTATTGCCCCAGATGCGTATGAACTT
Source organism: Urocitellus parryii (assembly GCF_045843805.1). Classification (NCBI taxonomy): domain Eukaryota; kingdom Metazoa; phylum Chordata; class Mammalia; order Rodentia; family Sciuridae; genus Urocitellus; species Urocitellus parryii. The sequence goes on from NC_135536.1 coordinate 84,729,485, forward strand.
CAAAATTTTTCATTGTTACCTCCTTCACTACTGCAAGAATTTCATTAGCAGTAGAAATACATTGCTCCTATTGAAAATGAGAACATTGGCGTCTGGCTCCTGCTCCCACAGCCATTGCAGTACATTGAGATCCATAGAGCCAGCAAGGGGCAAGTGAGGCCCAGACAGGTACTGGGCAACTGTGTGCCTCACTGAGGAAAAACAGCTAAACATGGGCAAAGGAGATCCTAAAAAGCCCAGAGGCAAAATAAATAGATAGATAGATAGATAAATCACCCTATGCATTCTTTGTGCAAGCTTGCTGGGAGGAGCACAAGAAGAAGCATCCAGACAATTCAGTCAACTTCTCAGAGTTTTCTAAGAAGTGCTCAGAGATGGAAGACCATGTCTGCTAAAGAGAAAGGAAAATTTGAAGCCAAGGCAAAGGAGGACAAGGCCCGTTATGAAAGAGATTGAAAACCTGTACCCCTCCTAAAGGGGAAACAAAAAAGAAGTTCAAGAATCCCAATACACCCAAGAGGCCCCCCGGCAGCCTTCTTGTTCTGTTCTGAGTATCGCCCAAAAATCCAAGGAGAACATCCTGGCCAATGCATTGGTGATGTTGCAAAGAAACTGGGAGAGAGGTGGAATCCCACTGCTGCAGATGATAAAGAAAGCTGCCACGATGAAGGAAACATAAATAGGATATTGTTGCCTACTGAGCTAAAGGAAAAAAGACCCGATGCTTCAAAAAGGGGGGCTGTCAAGGCTGAAAAAAAATCAAGAAAAATAAGGAAGAGGAGGAAGATGAAGATGATGAGGAAGAAGATGATGATGAATAAATTGTTTCTAGGGCAGTTTTTTTAAATCTATAAAACATTTAACACTCCTGTGCACAGCTCACTCCTTTTAAAGAAAAATTGAAATGTAAGGCTCTGTAATTTTTGTTTTTAAACTGTACAGTGTCTTTTTTTTTTTTTTTGTATAGTTAACACCCTTGCAAATGTGTCTTTAGATAACCCTGTCCTGGGGATATTTTTTCAATAGCCACTAACTTGCCTGGTGCAGTATGTGAATTGTAAATTGGCATGGAAATTTAAAGCAGGTTTTTGTTGGTGCACAGCACAAAGTAGTTATATATATGGGGATAGTAATATCTTCATTTGTCTCTGGTGAAGCTTATATAAAATGATTGTTGTTCTGTTAACTGAATTCCACTCTGTAATTGCAAAAAAAAAAAAAAAAAGTTACAGCTGTTTTGTTGACATTCTGAATGCTGGTGTAAATACAATTTTTTATTAGCAAAAAAAAATGAGAACATTGAAGATTATCAATGAAAGACTATGCCAAGAAAACTTCCAAGTCCTATTTCTCAAAAGGAAGTTCAGATGATTCTAGACCTCATCACACGGTGAAACTCTATGTGAGGGTGAAACTCTATGTACCACTCATAACTTCACTTCTGCACTTAAAACTGATCAAGTCCCACCTACAATCAACAGCAAAGGTGTGTTTTAGTCCCTACTGTGTAGGACAATGACTGAGAAGTTTTTGTCACCACTTCCTTTAATGCTGTACACGTGTGTCAAGTTAGTTCAGTGCTGAGGTAATGACTTCTGGTGGAGATGGGGTCGGGGGAGGCAAGATTCAGCCACGACCAAAACTTATTGTTTTTAAAGATAACTAATGTTCACCATATGCTCATGTATGCTTCCTTGAAAACTAAGACACACTTTCAGATTTTCCCTGTTGCTGACTTAGAGAGAGAACATGCATGCAAGTGATTTAAAATCTTGAGTAATCTCCATTCCTCTGTTTTGACTTACAGCTCTCAGCCCTGCACACAAAATCAAAGTATGGACTTGGAGAATCCATATGCATTTTAAGAGACATTTAAGGGAATTCATTACTGCTGTTTAACTTTTTAAGCACATCCTGATGGCATCTGCCTAGAATTCCCCAGAAGCCACTGGATTCAAATCTTTATCAGTTTCATATATAATATCTCTGAAACCATCTGGTTTGGAACAGTTTAGGGAACACCGTCAAGCAAAAATCCTTCTAGTAGCTCTATACCTTTTAATTATCTCAAGTGTTTTTCCCTTCACTGAGTAGAACATGTCAAAACTTTCACATCACTCTGTAGTCATTCTTGGCTTTATGATACGATACTTTGAAATATTTCTGTTCTTATTTAATCTACGTTTGCACTTAAAATTAAGACACATAAAAATAATATTCATTTAGCATGTCCTTATGGGGTAACACTACCAATTTTAATGCTTCCATCACGAAGAGAGGGGAAATTCAGCTTTTCTATCAGTAAGCAATTAATTTCAAAGTCAATAAAATGATAAAGAAAATATTTGGACTCATTGACATCTGAGCTTACCATACCCTCTTTCCCAAAGCAGAAATGTGATATTCATAAGCAGCTATAGAGGCACAGTATGGAAAATTAATTCCAAAGAACAGCAGTGTAAATGCTGTATTTTGCTTTCAGCTTCGGCAGATTTTTATCTTGAGTAATAGCTTAAAAGATTAACCAGCTATTCATTTCCTAAGCCTGAACACACACCTCACAGTAGAAAACAAATTGGCATTTGGAGTTCCTGGATAAAGTGCTATTCAAAGTGACTCCATAGTCATTAAAACATAGAGTTGGTTTTGTGAATGGCATCAGTGAAAAATCTTTCTCATGTAAAGAAAGCAGTAGGAATAAACTTTAAGTCAAAGGCAAGTTCTTCTGGTCCCTCATCCACAATGTTTATCCCAGTGGGATGTGATACAGTCTGTGCAATTGCTATGTTCCACAGTAATTATAAAGAGCAATAACATGTGGTATGAATAGAACACGTAACAAAGAACAGCAGTAGATGGTAAAATAAACCACTGGTTATGTCAAAACTAATAACTTATTGACTCATGCAGAGTCAATGAGTTAAGAGGTCAGATGAGCCCTGCGTTTAAGCCTTACTAATAATACACATGGCTTTTTCTGGTTCCTCATTTTCAACAGTGCCTTCAGAACCATTTTAAGGATTATGTGAAATTGACTGGGTTTCATTAATGGCTTATGTGAGAACATGTGCTCATGTCTTCGAAAGGAAGGTCCAAGATAGTCAACGTAAGCATATTCCTTTTTGCAGCTTCTGGGAAGAAGCAGAGTGTTCTAAGACCTCTTGCCATAAATACAGCATTCACTATCGTAGAAAATAGCATCCATCTTTTTTTGAAATGGAAGTAGTTGTACAATGTGACACCCCAAGCATCTTTAAAATGTTATGTATCATAGTGTACTTAAAAAAGCACTGCACTTCTCATTGATCTTCCCATTTTACTTTGATTTAAAATGCAGATCTTTTCTTCCTATTGAAATCTTTGCATTTTTATTTATAAATATATGGGGGGGAATCCATTTCAGACATATGAAGCCTCATAAATTACATTGGGTAGTTGAAACAGTGTGCGCCTATGCCATGGATTGAACATCCTCCTTTATTAGAATGCTATTTATTGCCACCAGCTGCACTGCTTAGCTAAGAAAGTTCTTGACACTAGCGATTGCTTTTCAGCACCACTGCTTCCGGCTGCTAACAGGGGCTTCTATTTCCAAATGAAGCCACCCCTCTCAAGCTCTTCCTTCTGCTACACAGATACCTCCTGTCACGGTGATGCTGGGGAATGGATGGGGGATGGGACTCCACCCACTCGTGCTCTGTGATCTCCAAGGCTGTAAATCTCATGGCTTTGAGATTTCTCGCCTAATAGCACCGGCCTGAAAGCTGTCAAAGGCATTCAGGGAATCTACCCAACAGTAATGGATTTTTCAAAATTAAGATGTGAATTTAGCTTGCGATCAAAGGGTGTTTCAGAGTCATCAGCGTGTATTTGAGAAGAGAAGCATGGCGCACATCAGCAGTAGACACTGGTCTCTATTTTATTACATTTTACAGCAGGAAAAACTAGACAAAGGTAATTACTCTTCTTCTGTTAAAGACTATTATTACACTTGCCTGAACAGTTAACCCTGCTGTTATTTTCTCTGCTGCCTGTGCCGATGGCATCCAGACCATCCAAGCAGGAAAGGTATAGAAATAGGGGTCTCAGTTCATTTCCGATTGCACAGTAAGTCCACTTTGAAAGGTAATCTTCCAAGCCACATATGTGTGCACCAACACACCAACATATTCTGTTATTTGTTGGCGGATTGGTGTCTGTGTCTTACATGCTGGTTTGAACACTGACTCTTTTTTTTTTTTTTAAATGCTTCCACACATAATTGGGATCCCAGAGCCCACAGAGCTAACAGCGGCAGTCAGTGACAGGAGGAGACCTCCCTCTGTTAACATGGAAACAGAATTTCCCTGCTCTCCTCCAGAAAGGAAATTCCCTCTAGGTCAAGGTTGAGGCTCTCTGCAGCGTGAGGAGGGCGGGATTATGTGGAAGATACCTTAACCCATGATCCTAGAGAGCTCTCTTGAAGTGGTGTCAGGCCCTCCAGCCTTCATGAGCAGCAAATTTCTCCCCTTGACTAAACAAGAGGACAAGCAGAAAATTGATTTCTAGACATTACCTTGGAGATACAGACTGAAAATTAGAACTTCAAGCCTCTTTGCCCCAACCAAAAGCTCAGGCAGAGAAAGGCCCTGAGTGTTCTCCTTTTCAGGTTTGGAAATGCAACTGTTAAACCCTTTCAAGATAAAAATCATTGCTCTTCTCCTTGGACTGGGCTTCCAATTCAACAGGGAATAGAGTTAAAACAATACAGCCCTGTGGCTCTTACTTGCAATAACTTTCACCTGAGGTTCATCAACCACTCAACAGGCAAGTAGCATTATCTGCATCATAATAGGGCAGAAACCACAGCACAAAATTGTCACCTCTGATTTCCACGGTGCCATCCATTAGCTGGGAGGAGCAGACAGGGATACTTGACACCCAACTTGGATTTTTGTTTGTTTTGTTTCCTTTAGGGCCAATCTCCAACATGATATTGACTAGAAAGAATGACAGAGATAACATGCTGGGGCTGGGGATGTGGCTCAAGCGGTAGCGCGCTCGCCTGGCATGCGTGCGGCCCGGGTTCGATCCTCAGCACCACATACCAACAAAGATGTTGTGTCTGCCAACTAAAATAAATAAATAAATAAATAAATATTAAAAAAAAGAAGCATCACAAGGAAAAGTGAAAATGCTGAATAAAAATGGAGGCTAGGTGCTGATGGATGTCTGAACTGACAGCAGAAGCCTAAAGGAACAATCAGATGCAATCCCAGCAGCTAGGGAGACTGAGGCAGAAGGATCGAAAGTTCAAGGACAGCCTCAGCAACTTGGCAAGGTCCTAAGCAACTTAGAGAGGCCCTGTCTCAAAAAATAAAAAAAGTGTGGTATGTGACTCAGTGATCAAGCACTCCTGGGTTCAATCCCCAGTACCAAAAAAAGGTACATGAGGATCCACCATCAATTTGTATGTTTCCTAACCTTCTGCACACTGTTGTAGTCTTCTCTGTTATTCATGCAAATTTTCCTCTTTAAAATTTCTGAATTTGAGTTAGATATTAAGATATTAAGCAAATTGGGGTTACCTAACAATTATTAGTTCTCTCATTTTATTTAAAGAAATCATTAAATAGCTGAATCTAATTTTCAGTTTAGGAAAATAAATACTGTGAGTAAATCAATTAATTGATATTCTGATGTTCTGCCTGAATTTCTCCATTCATTATATCAGATCAGCAGAATAAACATCAGTAGATGGCATTAGTAATTATCTTTCATCTCAAATGAACCCAGTAGAATGAAGAAACTCAATCTGCAAGATTTTATTTTGGTTGTAAGAAAGTAAAACAAATAAATTTCAGTAATTATGCTCAACAGAATTAAACAGAATAAAGTCAACTTAATGCTCATGGAATCTAGAACCAGACTAATTTGATATTCTGGCTTTGCTCCTGATTAGCTGTGTGACACTGGGCAAGTTGTACAACTTTTCAATGCCTCATCTGTAAAATGAGTAAAATAGCTTACCATATAGAATTGTCCTGAAAAATAATATGTTCTAAGTATGCTAAGACTCAAAGTATATTAACTAGATTTATTAGAATATCAAAATATTTTCTTAGGTGGGCGCAGTCGCACACTCCTGTGATCCCAGTGGCTAGGGCAGCTGAGGCAGGAGGATAGTGAGTTCAAAGCCAACCTCAGCAACTTTAGGGCACTAAACAACTCAGTGAGACCCTGTCTCTAAATAAAATACAAAACAGGGCTGAGAATGTGGCTCAGTGGTTGAGTGGCCCAAAGTTCAATCCCTGGTACCAAAAAATAATAATAATAATTTTTCTTAAATAAACATCCACAAGAGAGTTTGCAACTATCTTCTGCTTGGTGTGGCACAAAACGTAGTTTACAATTCTATACCATCTCTTAGTACGTTGATTTGGCTTTCCTGGTTAGATTAATCTCTTTTCTCCGAATATTATCCTCTTGTTTCATTTCACTGCATATTAAGACCAAATACCTGCTCTTCCCCTCTTAGAGAGCCACTGAAATCCCTCTTTCCCACAGAACATTGCCTGACTTGTATAAGTAAGATGATAAATCTCTTTCCCCTTCAGTTTCAACAAGCTACTTATACAACACAAACACTGAGCACACCGAAGCTTGTAAGTCAATGTTTACATTACATCCTAGTGAATGTTTTTTGCAGTGTGCACTGTATAAATTGTAGGCTTCTTGCCAGAGCAGAAGCTTTGTACACTTGATTTGCTTCATAGGTTCATATTTAACCATAATTGAGGGTAGGAGTGATGTTTTGAGAAGACTTTGTGTTGCCTAACACCCCCCCAAAATGAAGGTTTTAGGGAAGAAGACCAGAGAGGTATTTTATCCTTCACATCTTAGGAAGAGAGAGCCTGACAACGGGGAGGATTCTAGGAGAAAGAACAATCACACGAGGGATGTCGTCTCAGTTAATCTCAACAATAAAAAAAAAAAAAATTAAAAAAAAAATAAATAAATAAAAAGACTGTTGTCTGCTTAAAAGAAGATCAGGAGTCATGGCGGTTCTGCTTGAGATGTATGTACACGAAAAAGGCTGTCCTTGGTTGGGGAGCTTTCCTTCTCCTGACTCCAGTGCTCAGTTAGATGAATGACAGAATTCAGGCTGAGATCTCTGCTTTGCCATAATCTCTGCTTTTGCCAATTGTGCGTGTGAACCTCTTGTGTTGGTTAGCTTTTCATCAATGTGACAAAAACCTGAGAAAGACAACTTGAAGGTGGAAAGATGTGTTTGCGCTTACGGTTTTAGAGGTCTCAGCCCATGGTCAGCTGCCTCTATGGCTGTGGGCCTGAGGTGTGGCAGAACATCATAGAAGAAGGGTGTGGCAGAGGAGGATGATCTTCTCATGGCAGCTGTCAGAAAGTAGAAAGAGAAAAAAGAAAGAAAGGGGTCCAGCATAAGATACAATCGCATATAAGATAAAACCATTTCTTAACACTTCCCACGAGTCCATTCAACTGTGAATCCATCAATTGATTGATATCAAGGGGGTTGGAGCCCCCATGATCCAATCACTTCCCCAAAGCCCCACCTCTAACATTGCTGCCCTGAGGATTGAGCCTTCAACACATGAGCCCTTGGGGCAAATTCCAGATCCAAAGCATAACACCTGCCCATCAGAATTATATCAACCTGTATTGCTGTTTGCTATAGAAAGTTAAAAGGATTATTTGAGACCCAAAAGCCATGAAGGGTCCACCTGAAGGAAAGTATTCAAAGGTATCAACAAAGGCAGTAAAAGTGTGCCCTGTCTCCTGGATGTTTTATGACTTGACTCTAGATGTGAATTGACAATAAAACACCTAGTCCTAGAATTAGATTCTGATTTGTCAATTAGCTGATATACAAATAGTTATTGAGAATTTAGCATGTACAGAATAGAGGTTGCTTCTCCAAAGGGATCCTGTGACATTCTCCTTAAAAAAAATCAAACCCTTTCTCTGAAAGCACTTCCCTACTCAGAAATCTATAACTTTCCACCCAGCTTCTCCTCAAGAGAGACTCGCTAATTATTACCGTGGTGATTTTTCTCTTTTCTTAGATTAAATGAAAACAAAGCAGCTGTCAGAAAAGTGTACTTGACTAGCAATGTTAGAAGTAAGGAAAGTAGCTTATATTTATACATTTATTTTTCCATAATTTATAATAAAGTGAAATTTGGAAGAAGTCAACAGGTCAACCAACATTTGAGGAAAGAGACTCACTCATCTGTTTGGTTTTCTAGATGCTGTGATTTCACCAAAGAAGAAATGATAATGGAAAAGATGGAAGAAAACCAAGAATAGCAAGGGCAGAAATACAGAAAGCAAGGAGCCAAAAGAGAGGTGGAGAGTTGAGGAAGACAAAACAGAAAAGGAAAGCGGATCACTTTCTTACACACGTTGACTGCTACCTGCAAAAGCATCTACCAGTGAATCTGCTTAAAAACGAAACCATAATTTGACAATCAATAGTCCCAAAGGGATTGTTTTTAAATTATTTCTAAAATAAAGTAAAAATTATAATAGCCAGGTGCAATGTCCCACATCTGTAATCCCAGCTATTCAGGAGGTTGAGGCAGAAGGATCACAAGTTTGAGAACAACCTCAGCAACTGAACAAGATCCTGTTTCAAAAAAAAATGGGTCTGGGGAGGTAGCTCAGTGGTAGAACACTGTGTGTGTAGAGACCTGGGTTCGATTCCCAGTACCACAAAATGGTGATGATGACAATGATGATGATAAAGCAAATGCATTTTATTGTATTAGTAATGAAATATTTCAATTCAGTACTTATTAGAATCAAGAAGAATGAATCAAATATTGATTTTTGTTGTTGCTGTTCTAATTTTCCTAATAAAATTGTGATACAGAAAATCCCACTCATTTTTTCACACTCAGTTGTCCTGTATTGTCACCTGGAACACATTTGAAGTTTTTTTTTCACTTGGTTTTTCTAAGGATATCACTAAAAGTCTTTGATAATCACATTCTCTATTTAGTGATCCTTCTGTTTTCTAATTTTTCTTTTCTAGTTGTTAAATAAACACTACCAGATTGTTTTATATTGAACAATGACTTAAAAAGTGACTTTTGCAGCTCATCAACATTACTTTAATTATTTTCATGAAATTATACATTTTTTTTTGGTACTGGGGATTAAATCCAGGGGCATTTTACCACCAAATCACAGCATCAGCACTTTTTAATTTTTAATTTTGATAAACAAAAAGACTCATTAAGTTGCTGAGGCTGGGGTCTGGGGATTTGGCTCAAGCAGTAGCTCGCTCGCCTGGCATGAGTGTGGCCGGGGTTCGATCCTCAGCACCACATACAAACAAAGATGTTGTGTCCGCCGAAAACTTAAATAAATATTAAAAAAAAAAGTTGCTGAGGCTGATTTCCAGCTTGCAATCCTTCTGCCTCAGCCTCCCAAATCATTGGGATTAGCAGTCCCACCACGCTGGGCTGTAAAATTATGCATCTTTTAAGATATATGGGATTTTTCTTTATAGTCAACTTGTATTATTTTGTATCATGTTGTTAACTTTTTATAGCATTTGATGGCCACTGTCATAATAGGCTGATATAAATATTCTGTAAGACAGGAAATTAATTTCTAAGGGTCACCATTCCAAGAGTTATAAACTACTAACAAGTGAGTATAGATTGAAAAGATTAATAATCAGAGTTATTGATAGCTGGGTATAAAAATAATTGCTGGTGACTAGATGATTAAATGATTTTTTTTTTTTGAGAAAAAGGAAAAAGAAGATTTATTGCTTTGCTAGCAAAGGAGAAACACAGGAGATTCCTGTCCTAAAGTCTTTGATTCTGCCCATCAATAGGAATAGGGGGTATTTAAAGATGTTAATCAAAGACTGCATTCCATGTGTTCTCTCTTGGAGTTGTAATTTACTTGTTAATTTGGGAGACAGTCATTTCTGAGATCTTCTGGTACCAGCCCCAAAGTATGGATTACTTCATTCCTATGGAAGGGGGGTGTACTCAAGGACAGATAAATCTGCCTAGGATGGGGAAGAAAGTTAATTCTATTTCCCCTGAGATTAGGAAGGGGTAGAGATTAGGGAGGAGCAGGGAGAGAGGAAGAGAAAGAAATATGTCCATTTTAAAAATAAGTTGCAGTGACAGAGCAGCAAAGGCCATACTCAAAACATAAAGTGGACCACTGTTTCATTTCCCCACTGTCCATGTCTACATTTCATTTATATGGAAAAATGGACAATGACATCTCCCAGCTGCTTCCTGCTGAAAGGGAGCAGAGTTGAGGGAAGTAACCCAAGGTCTTTTTTCTCTATTAGGTGGGGTTTGGACAGTTATGGGTATTCAGCATCAGAGCAATTCAGAGGTCCACAATGGCTGTTGACTGGACAAAGCATACATAGGGCAATGATCATGCTAAAACAGCAAAGCTTTACTTTTTTCATAAACAATCAGCACAAAAGCAATTAGTATTTAAGCTAGTCTCTGAAAAAATAGAAACTCATAATCATATCTGTGAAAAACAGATCAAGTTTATGAATATAGGAAGTTAGGAAGATTTGTAAGCCAATGAGATCGGGCTCAAATTAACTCAGGACAAACTTGTGACTCTAGAGTCCTTTGTGATCCTTATTATTAGGCACTCTCACACAAGAACGCTTCCTTTATACCCTACAGCTTTAATTACTTTTGGTAAGGCTGACACAAGTGTAGATCTTAAGTGACACTTAAAGAAATTGTTTTTTTCTTTTAAATGTTCCATAGGACTGTGCTTAGGCTATACTCTCCTGCCAGGTGTTTTAAGACCATGTTTGTCAAAACTGACTTGTTCCTATCTAAAGAGTCAGCTGAGAGTCCTCAGAGATCACTCTTGGGGACTTGGGCCAAACCTCTTGGCTGCCTTAGGTTTTCTTTACCAGTGGTGTCATTTGTCAGGATGGGGCAGGGTCCTGCTGACCATACATGGTTTCTTTTGGAAGCATCAGGGATATTTTCCTCTCCAATGACCCTCCTCTTTGCAGAATATGCACTGATTGGCTTCCTGTTCCCCAGGGTCATATTGATGTCCCTGATCAGCAGATCGAGTGACTCACCAAAGTTGCAGGTCTCAGAGGGGGTCCCATCATTCTCTGGATCTTGGCTCACATTAGAGGGCAAGGAACAAAAATGTTGGCTGCTTTTTCCTTGGCTCTTTTACTTCCTTGACTTTGATCTCCAAGTGTTTGGTTTTAAACAGCCAGCAAGCCAGTTTCACCAGTCTTAAAGAGAAAGTAAGAGGTTATAATTTCAATATCTATAATTTTACTGTTACCCCTTTCATTTAATTGGGGTTAGTATTAGTCCTGGAAATCAGCATAGATACTATCTGTCCTGTAGGTGATAGTTTATTATCTCAAATTAACCCAGGTTGGTGTTTTTTTGGTTTCATTTTGTTTTTTATTTTTGTTTTTCTTTCTTTTTTAGAAATAGCACCTCTGCAAAACATTAACAGGCAACAGTTATAAAGTTTACAAAGGACAATACAAAATGAAGTTAACAGAGCAAAAACATATTCAGTTTGTGTAATAGCTATAAACAAAGAAAAATGACTTTTATGATCTTGAACCTTACTTACTTAGATATTATATCCCTTGTTTGAGATCACACTAATCTTTACAACAAAAATCAATCTTTTGAACACAACTTTAAATGAACTGATGTGTAGCCTATTTTGGAGCCATTCTAACATGGAGTAAGGTAGGAGACAGAGCCTTATCTCAGGTAAGATAGAGCTCTTCCCAAATAAAAATACAACATTACATTTGAAACATGAATCAAAGAAAGTCTAAGAGAGCTTTTAACTTTCTTTTTTGTGGAAAAAGTGGCAGAATGTTTCCATGTTTTACACTGTTACCTTTAAACAGATAAGGCTCTCCTTATTATCTTTCAAAAATGCATTTAAATCCAGTGTGAAGAATAACACAAAATTGTATATAAAACTTATTGACAACTGGGTAATTTATCCAGCTATAAAACATCAAATGACATGAATAAATGCCAACCAAATTTGTTATTTCTATATAAATCTAAAACTTTTGCTACAAATAATTTTAGATTGGAGAACACCAACTTGGTAAAGTGCCCTCCCAGCTTTACATTTAGATAAGTTTTAACTTAATGTACAATTTAGAATCCAGAGTGTACAGTAACAATAATCACAGGTTTGCTTGGGTAAAAAAAATAAATAAATAAAAGGATAGCCTTAAATCTTGTATACATTTAAGAAATAGTGTTAATGATCAGAAATTGACTTAGTTAAAGCAAACAGATATAAGACAGGTCTTCAAATGACAGTTCACCTTTCTATGTCAAATACAATGTATAAGACAGCACTTACTGCTCATCTTGCTGGTAAACTTACATAAACTTTCATTTTATAAACTTTTACATAACACTTAGATAAGGCTTAGACAGATATAGTTCTCAGATGCATACATATATCTAGTCACATATATTGGGAGTGTCAACTATATTGTTATAACCTAAGTAACAGTTGTTTGTTTAACCAGTTACAAAGTAATCATTTATGACTTTAAAACAGATATAAACCCTAATTCCTTTAAGACTTAGTATCCCCAAGTAATAAAACCTAACAAATACAAGAAAATTATCTTGATAGATAAGAGCAGATCAATGTTTCAGAGTTTGTTTCATATCATTGCATTAAAAAACTTCAAATAATTCTGACTGTGCTGATTATAGTCAATTTAATCACAAACACAAACTTTTTGAGATTTACCTTCCACAAACCTTCTGCAACTTACTTAAACATCTACAACTTGTTTATATCCTTAGTTTTGTCCTCTTTCATCTTGGACTTTTGCCTCAAAATATTGCTTTACCAGACAACAAACTTTCTCATCCAGAAACATTTGTTTTACCTTCTAATTTTCCATACTAAAATATATTTCAATTCCTATAACTTTATTGTCTTTTTTAGTTTTCAACCTTTTCCTAAATTCTTATTCTAAAATAATCCTTATAAATGTTTTTTGTGCATTGTAGGAGTTTGTTTGGGATTGGGTCTCTGATACTCTTCGTGATTGTGGCATGCTTGGTGGCTAGGAAGTTTCTGTGCAAAGGTACAGAATGCCTGGCTGCTGGGAAACTCCTGTGTCAAAGACATGGGATGCCTGGCGCTGTAGCAATGTTCTTCATGAGGAAGCTCTGTGTTAAGAATTTTATCAGGGCTGGGGTAGTGGCTCAGCAGTAGAGTGCTCGCCTAGCACATTTGAGGCCCTGGGTTGGATCCTCAGCCCCACATACAAATAAATAAATAAAGGTATTGTGTCCAACTACAATTTAAAAAATAAACATTAAAAAAAAAAGAGTTTTATCAGTTTTGACCTTCATCTTAGGCATGTAACTCCTGGGAATAAAGGAACTTGCTTGCTAGATAACTGAAATTTTTCACCAAGCTCCAGTGCTTCTAGATCTGCCCTCTTAACAGTAACTTTAGACAATGGACTTTCTTGAGAGCTGCACAAAGCTCCTGATGTTGCATTTTGTAACAGTGAAACGTAACTGCAGAATAGCAACCTTACTGATACTCTAAACAATAATGTAGTTATGGTACTAATGACCTATTGTAACCTATTGATATAAATAAACATGGCTGCTTGGACAGGGAGCCACTTTCCTGCCTTTGCACCTTGTCTTTCTGTCTCCCTTTATTATTTCCTTACAGCTCATTTAATTTACACAACAAATTTCATCCTAAGAGAGGGATCAGATAATCTGGATTATACAAAAACTGTGTCTTAACTGTTTCTCTCCCAGGTGGCATTCAAGGGGTTGGGGCACAGGATATTTTTGACCCTGATCTGTCTCTGTTATCGTTATTATGATGCCATCAACTTTCAGTTGTACCCACTGTCAATTGTACCCAGAGGCTCCTTTGGGCCTTTTTCTTATACTAGACATATTTATATACAATGGAAGAGGCCCTTTCCATCCTTTCTTTAGGCTTTCATGAAGAACCCTTTGCAGAGGCTGCCTAAAATACACTGGTTGGCTTAGTTTTTGTCTTTTTCTTTGCTGGGAGCAGTTATTTATTCTGCCAGATTCCCAGAACATTTACTTTGATAGGAATACTGTTGTAGCAAGAATTGCTCTGCCTCAGTGATGAATATCCCCTGGCTAAATGGGGTGTCCTGTAAGATTTTTAAGGGAGAGATTATTCCCTGTCCTTAGGTCATAAACTGGCAGTGTTTGAACCTACTGCCACACTTTTGTGGCCAGCAGAATCTATGCCCTCCCCCAGGGGAAAAAGGGGCTGGAAGGCAGGGGAGAGGCCAGGTTCACTTTGGCCCTTTTTTTTTTTTTTTAAACAGCTCAGGCAATTCTTCTGCACACCACCACCACCACCACCCCCAGTTTACAGCTGGTTTTCTTGACCCACAGTGAGATGATCTGCAGCTGCCTGGGACCAGGCTGGGAAACAGTGCTGGAAGTGCCAGCACTGGGTTCAAAAGACTGAAATATTTTTTTAACCCTTTCTTTCAATGTCCTGCTATCCCTTGTATACCAGGGGCAGTGCCTTTTGGCACCTTCAAATTAGTTCTTATCACTTATCAGGCAACTGCAATAATTCCTGTACCTGCAGAATCTTTTTCATATGCTTTACCCCCTGACAGACCAACTTCGACTTCAGAATTGTATAATAATCCAGGAAAACCATCCAAAGTCCAAACTGTGTTATAGTAAACCCTCTTAGACAGATTTGTCCCTATAGGTGGCCCATGCAGCCAAGATCTCTATGCTCAAGAGACTACCAGTAAGATGAAGACAGCATGGCTCATGTCTTAAAGGACCGGTGACAGACAAAACAACAACAATAACAAAACAACAACAACAACAAAAAAAAAAACAGACAGACAAGAGTGGATCACTGAAACCAGGGCTGACAGATGGGAACCTTTAAAACAGACAAACATGCATGTACAATATCTTCCACTTACTTTACCTTTGCAAGATTATACAATAATTCAGAAAGCTATTTAAAAGCCATATCATTACAGTAAAACACTCTCTTAGACAGGCTTATACCTATAGATGTCTTTTTTCCAACTGACTTTACCTCTGACAGACCAACTCCAATTGCAAGATTGTACAGAAAAAAACAGAGACGGACTATCAAAACCTTGACTGACAGATGGGAACCTTTAAGTTGAGCAGTCAAGATCTTTCCCAAGAGACTAGCTATAGGATCAAGACAGTACTGTGTCTTAAAAGGAGCAGTAACCGATACAAACAAGACAGACAACCAGAGGGAATTCCCAAGCCCAAGGTCACCAAACAGATGAGCACAGATCAGAGGGAAGTAAAGATCCCTAGGTTCTCAAGCCCCATCTAACCATGACTCCTACACCAGTGGTGCCACAGAGGTCCCCAGAAAGAAGGATCAGATGTGTAGAATCAAGGGCCTTGGTGTAGACACTGAAGGACTTACCAAATGGCCAAGGGTGTCATGATTTGACTAAATTCAGTTTCCTTTTTCTCAAGGTGGACCATGATGGACCAACCTCTACCATTCAGGGAGAGAAGGTGGGAATTCCACGAAGCAAAAAGTGCTTCAGCAGCTGCTAGGATGGTCCCTCAGTCCCTCCCTTTACTCACAGGACAGGTTCCTGGGTCCCACCTGAGGCAAACTCACCCATCTCCTAACTCCCCTCTAGCTGACTCTCAACAATTTCACCAGCACTTTGAATCCTTAGCATGGAAACAGGGTTCCTTGGAAAGCCAGGCCTGCCCAAGAAAGCTGGAGTGGGGGCTGCTGTCAGGTTCCATCTGGGATGCCAAATTTGTTGCTGAAAGCTTGGTCCTTGTCCCCAATGCCAATCCAATAACAAGGACATGGTTTTGAGAAAAAGGAAAAATAAGTTTTATTACTTTGCTAGCAAAGGAGAAACATGGGGACTCCTATCCCAAAGGCTGTGAGTCTGATTAAATGGGTTGAAACCAACCACTGTCTTACTCAGTAGAAGTTATCTTACATGAGCCAAATGTGATTGCACATACCTGTAATCCCAGCTGTTTACTCAGAAGTTTGAGTCAGGAGGATCACAAGTTCAAGGCCAGCCTAATGAGACTCAGTCTCAAAATAAAAAAAAAATTAAAAGGTCTGGGGATGTAACTCAGTGGTGAAGTTCCCCTGGGTTCAATTCCCAGTACCAAGAAGGAAAAAAAAAAGATGTATGGTAAATCATCCCTAGTACCAAAAAAAAATAAAATAAAAAATAAAAAGTTATCTTAGATGAGTTAAAAATAGAACAATGAAGAGGACATAAACACCATGGAAGTTGCATCAGGAAATATACAAGAGAATTCTGCCTCTTATGTCATAAGGACCTCATATGCTTCTTTTATATTATTTGCTGCAGTAAAGGCATGTGCCTCACATATTGCTTTCCTTTATGAAACAATCTCCTGAGAAAGGGACCGAGAGAATGGAAATACATCTAATGGCCTCTCCTCAACTGAACTCTCCCAGTAGTTAAACTATGAAATCACATAGTTCAATGTACACATATAAATGGGCAAAGCAAACAATTAAAGTGTTCTGAATTTATTACATGCAAGATTGATGCAGATTCTCAGAAACTAAAGAAATTTCAAGTAACTTCAAATGAATTAGCATAGTAAATGATATAGAATAAATCTAAACATCTCAGGTTAAATGGCAGATGTCAAATAAGATTCGTGAAAGGAAATTTATATACTCAAAGCTCTTCTGCTTAAAAAATAAAATACAAACCCTATATCAATAAACTCACAATACAGAAGCAAAATATCAACAGTTTAATAGGAGTGAAGCATTGATTATAAGAATATTGGTTTTTAGCGCATTACTGTTATACATAAGAGTGGGGTTCATTTTAATATAGTCATAAATGTGTATAACATAATTTTACCCATTTCAATTTCAGTATTACCCCCTTCCCTCTCCTTCTCCCCCCTTGATTCTCTTCCTCTACTCTATTGGCCTTCCTTCTATTTATAGAGTGTTGTCTTAATAAAAGGAAAACAAGAAAATTTCTGGCAACTTTCTTACATTCCTCTTCAGCTGTAAAGCAAAGAACTTCTCTTTTAAGCCATGGTGCAATATTCTTTTCCATCATGGAATCCTGAATCAAGTTTCTAGCCCTAAGAACCAGAACAAGTGGCAATATGGTCAGTTTATGTAATCAGCCAATTCGGAGACCAGTCAATGCTGAAGGAAAATCATCCTGGGAAGCTTATTATGCCCAATTTAAAATAATAAGCCAAATGAACCATCGGACTGAGGAACAGAAAGCACTATTTCTTGCTGCCAGTCTAAAGGGAACTGCTCTTATTGTGCTAAGCAATTTGTCAGAAAAAGGCAGAAAGAACTCTCTAGTATTATTAGCACATTAACCAGATTTTCTATAGTTGGACACAAGGCAAGATTGACCAGAGTGAAATTCAGGAATTTCATTAGAAAAAGTGGTTCATCACTAACCAGATTGACTCAAGATATGGAATAATCATTGCATTGTATCTCTCCAGATGCCCTGAGGACTCAAGCATTGTTCAACCCCATTTTGGGAAGCATTTTGTAAGTCATCAAATGGAAATAACATTACATTAATTTGGCTTTAAAACAAATATAATACAAACTCCCAAAGCCTTATAAATACTCTTCTAATAAATCTTTGAGGGGAATGTTTTATTTTATTTGCTTAGGGTAAAATAAATATATAGGATACCCTGATATATTAAGCCAAGTACAGATGTGTAGAAACTAGTTGAGGCCAAGAAAAAGACCATCATCAAAAAGATTAGAGGAAATGACAGGGTGCTCACACAGGGCCAGAAACAAGTAGTTTCTGTATCAGCAGCTACCTTGGAAAATGCAAAACTAACAATGGTGCATTTTGCAGATTACTTGGGAGAGTCTTTCATTATTATTGGGAAACAACTAGCCATAAGCTAAGGATGCTCTGTTACCACCTAACAAACCTTGAAAACAAGACCTAGCTTAAACAACTCTGAAAAAGAAAACCAACCCAAAGGACTACCATAAGTATTGTGACCACAAGCAGATCCATAGTACCTGGTCTTGGATAAATGTCATTCTATTCAAATATATAGTATGAGGATTCATGAGGCTATTCGAAGAACAACTACCAGAAAGCAATCAGCTGAACAATTTCCAAAGCCCACAAATGGTTGAAAGACAACTGAATTCTGATCAAAGTGGAGAGGTGTTTTTGAACACCTTGCTCATTCATTAAAGACCCCCAAAGGAGAATTCTTAGCAGCAGGTTTAATTAGCCCTAGAGTAAGAAATGCACCACACCTACTCGAACAAAGTTTAAAAACAAGATTGAAAACAAATAACCCAATACATAAATGGGCAAAGGAAGTAAACAGGTACTTCTCAAGAAAAGAAATATGGATGGGCAACAAATATATGAGAAAATGTTCAGCATCTCTAACAATTATAGGAATGCAAATAAAAACTACACTGAGATTTCATATCACTCCATCAGAATGGTAATTATCAAGAATTAAAGGAACAATAAATGTTGGTGAGGATGTAGGGGAATAGTACACTCATACATTGTTGCTGGGATTGCAATTTGGTGCAACCACTCTGGAAAGCAGTATGAAGGTTTATTAAAAAACTTGGAATGAAACCTCCATTTGACCCAGATATACCACTTCTCAGTAGATATCCAAAGGATTTAAAATCAGCATTTGACAGTAAGGCAGCCACATCAATGTTTATAGAAGCACAATTCCTAATAGCTAAGCCATGGAACCAACATAGGTGCCCTTCCACAAATGAACAGATAAAGAAAATGTGGTATATATGTACACAATGGAATATTACTCAGCCTTAAAGAAGAATGACTTACAACACTTGCCAATAAATGGATGGAACTGGAGACTATCAGGCTAAGTGAAATAAGCCAGGTCCCCAAAGCCAAAGGTTGAATGCTTTCTCTGATATGCAGAAACTAATCCAAAGTAGGTGGGGGTGGGTAAAAAAAAGAATAGAAAAAAGATCAGTGGTGTAGACAAAGGGGAATAAAGAGAAGGGCAGTCAATCAAACAAACAAACAAAAACCCCACACATAACTGAAGAAAATCAAGCTGTTCTACAAGTAAATTAAGTACTGGCCAAAATAAAATCTCCATTCTTTAAGGAAAAACATCAAAACCCAGATGCTCAATAGTATAACATTCACGATATCTAGCATCCAATTAAAAAAAAAAATGACTAGACACAAATAAGCAGACAAATAGGTCACAAAAAACAACCAAACATAAATACAAGAAATGCAACTCAGAAATGAGAGAGATGACAGATTTAGCAAATGAGAACTTAGAAACAGCTATTATGCATATGTTCAAGGATTTAAAGAAAAGCATGACCATGATGAGAGTATGATATTTTTTTAAAGTAACAATTTCTAGAGATGAAAATGTAGTGTCTAAAATCAAACATTCACTGGATTACACATTCTAGGAGAAAATATCAATCAATAAACTTGAAGAAAATAGAATAAAAGTTATGTAAATTGAAGCACAGAGGAAAGGAAGTTGAAATTTTCAAACAGAGCCTCAATAACCTGTATGATAATTGCAGATTCTCTAACATATAGTAAATTAAAGATCGTAAGTGGGAAGCAGAAAAAATATTTGGCTAAAAATTTTCCAAATTTGATGAAAACTATAAACTTGGAGATCCAAAAATCTCAATAAACCCAAAGCAGAGTAAAAACAAACAAACAAAATTATACCAAAGCACATTTTGATGTTGAACTGAAGTCTGTTCCACATTAATGATTGTTTATACTCTCCTGCTCCGGACTCAAAATTAGGGCCAGATGTCCAAAGAGTCTTGTACACAAACATTCATAGTAGCTTTATTCTTAATAGACCTAAACTAGAACTACTCAAATTTCCATCAACAGTTGAGTGGATTGTGGTATAACTATACAATGAATATTACTAAGCAATAAAAAGCAATGAGCTACTTACACAATTACAAGAATAAATCTCAAAAATCATTTTGTTAAGCAAAATAGTCAGAAACAAGAGCATGAAGACTATGATTTTATTTATATGAAATTCTAGAAGAGGGAAAACAAATCCAAAATGACAAAAAGAAGACCCATGTTTGCCTGAGGGTGCGGTAGAGATTATTGCTAACAAAAAGCATGAAGGAATTGTTGTGTATCTTAATTAGAGTGGCAATTACATGGGTGTATACCCTTGTGAAAACTCATCAAACTGTACACCTTAAAATGAATACATTTTGTTATATGAAAATTACACATTAACAATATTGCATTTAAAAGTTAGAAACATTACAAATTTTATAGCAACAAAGATATAAGAAAACTGTAAAGAAATTATTCATGCATGCAAAACTTTATGGAGAAAATTATGAAGAGATTATTAAACACATGTGGGAAGATTGAAATAGATGAAAGATTTACCATGTTCATAGACTGGCAAACCCAATATTATATAATACTGATTGTCCTTCAAATAAACATAAAAATCAAAAAGCAAATGGCAAAAAAAAAATAAGAAAAATTTCAAGAATGATTAATTATCTTTGAAGGCTGTTGGGTAAGACTGGCAATGATGTAATGACTAAATGACAAAAGTTTTAAAGCATCTGTGCTCCATTACAAAAACAAACAACTTCATGGAATTTTTTATTTTTTTATTTTCATTTTTCTCAGTTAGGATCTCTCTAAGTTGCTGAGGCTGGCCTCAAACTTGCAATCCTTCTGCCTCAGCCTCCCAAGTGCCTGAGATTATAGGTGTGCACCACTGTGCCCAGTAGTCAGTTTTTAGTATGAAAAACAAAGAGAGCAATTTTTCTAACACTAGGCAATTAAATTCCTGGTGTCATAGTCTTAAATGTTTTGTCAAACTTTATTATTTATTTGATGGAACCCTGAAAGAACATTCCCAACTAAAAAACATCTTTCTTGAGGCAGAGGCCAGAACAAACATCCCAGAATCTTAACATCTTGACCCGGTATTCTTCTAGAGTACTGACTGCAGCATTCCTCTTATTTCATTTTCTTCTAATGGTCAGAATTGGGAAGGACAATCGACAGAGAAAGGCAAGAACGAGAGCCCTGGTGTGTGATGTCCTAGGTTACTGACTTATCCTTTTCCCCTACCTAGTTCTTATGCCAAAAGTTACATCTGTCTTCTTCCCTGCTGGAGACTGTCTCTGTGGGCTAAGGTAAGAGCTCTTTAAAGGGAGTCTTCCAAGGTGAGTTGTCCTATGTCAACTAGAGAGACAAGGGCATTTCGAAAATTCTTTTCAGTTTCTAGACAATTCACCAGGGGCCTCTCTGTTCCAGGAAGTTACCTGCACTCTACCTCCTGGGCCAGTAATCCTCATGACTAAGGAATGAAGCAGGTCAGTTGGCTTCATTCATTTATCATTTTGGACTCATACAAATAAATCAAAGAATTCTGCATTATTATGTACCCATACAAACATACAAAAAATGAAATCAACTGAGTAACTAGTGACCATGAGTTCAATGATTTTATAAGCTAATCTTCTTACATCCTTCTCAGGGAATACTTTGTTTTAAAAAAAAAATCTTACAAGGTCAAGTTATCTCTAATTAGGGCATAAACATATTATGAGAGACCCAAATGATGCTGAAAATGTTACTTTCATGTGATTTTATCTGTATCATAAATGATGTAATAAACATGGATAGGAATGAGCAAATAACAAAAAATTCAAACCCTTCACGTGTTAATGTGAAGGCACAGCATTTTTTTCTTCTTTTATACTTCTGATATTCTTGTCATGAGGCTGGCTCTATGGAGTTATTGTTTCAATTGATTAATCAATCTGGAAACTGAAGAATACTGTGCAATGTTGATTTCATATCAACTGTTAGTAAGCCTTGTCCAGCTCCCTCTTCAGCCTCATATAATTTGCTGAGAGTTTCAGAGTAAACAAGGGAACATACCAGCCTCTACCTTCCTTTCTTTTCCCAGCACCTCACCATGACCACCTTATTGCAGGCCACAGACTCCATTGAGAAGGAGCAGTTTTGAGTTCTCACATTTGGTGTCAGTCATCAACTATAGGGAACCATACCAAATAGGATGCGTATATATCATTATCATAAGGAAAAAGTAAGACATTATTTCTTCTCTGAACCTCTGCTTGATATAATTCATCTGAACTAGGAATGCTATTCTGCATGATAGTCATGGTACCTCGGTAGGAAAGAAAAGTTGAAACTTTTGCAGAGGCGAGACACTGAATGATTGTACATGAAGATCTAAGAGTAGACTCACCTAATTTGCTCTAAGGAACGTAAGTATTACCAAATAGGCCAACTGATTAAAGTAATTCTAAAATGGTCTGCTTTGTTTCTTTAGTTCATATTTAGTTCATGACCTTCTCCCTGGTTGACATCCCCAGCCATCCCCCACCCCCACCAAATAAAAACTACCTGGTAAGGAAAAAAAAGGAAGTGATGATATGACTGTAAAAGAGAAGTAGGATTATTATAGAAAGATCCAGATTATTCAGATTCTGACATTTCCAATGTCATTTTGTATGAATGAGGTTTTAATATGTGCTGGGCACCATGAGGCAAGCCTGTAGAGGATCTCAAGTTTGAAACCAGCCTGGAAAATTTAGTAAGACCCTATCTCAAAATTTTAAAAAGGGGGAAGTAGGTGTGCTGGAGAAGTAGCTCAGTGGCAGAGGACCCTTGGATTTAGTCTCCAGTGTGGGAAAAAAAAATGTTAATAACAAAATAGCAATAAAATTGTCTTATAATGGTTTACAAAAAGCCTTTGTTGTGAGAGAGGAATATCTAATTTTTCATTTTCCCCCTTAATATTATAAGAACCACAGCTGGGCACAGTGGCATATGCCTGTAATCCAGTGACTTGGGAGGATGAGGCAGGAGGAAAGCAAATTTGAGATTAGCCGCTTTAGCAATTTAGTGAGAATCTGTCTCAAAATAAAAAAGAAAAAGGGGCTGGGGTTGTGGCTTAGCAGTAGAGCACTTGCCTAGCACGTGCAAGGCCCTGGGTTTGAGCCTCAGCACCACATAAAAATAGACTAATAAAATAACGGTATTATGTTCAACTACAACAAAAGTTAAATATTAAAAAAATAAAAATTAAAAATAAAAAGGACTGGAGATGTCACTCAGTGGTAAAACTCCTGAGTTCAATCCCCCAGAACTAAATAAATAAAAAAAAAATTCTAAGAAGCAACCCTAGCTCAAGGCATTCCCTCTGTTTCTCCCAGAAGTTATTCCTTCTGCCTGTGAAGCTTAGTACGAAGGAAGACAATGACATAGTAAAGGAGATGATCAAGCCTGGTGCAGTGCTACATGCCTCTAATCCCAGTAACTCAGAGCCTAAGGCAGGAGGATCACAAATTTGAAGCCAGCCTAGTGAGACTCTGTCTCAAAAATAAAAAATAAAAGGACTGGGATGTAGCTCAGTGTAGAGCACTCCAGGATTCAACCCCCACTATCAATCAAAGTCAAAAAAGAAAAGAAAGAAAGAGAATGATAAGCCAATCTACTCCTTTTAGATCTTGGGTGTTAGGAGGAAAATGAAGAAGAAGAGAAGGGGAAAGAAAGTATCATTCCACCCTTACCCCAATTTGGAGGTGATTTTTTAGAGAAAGTTGTCTTCAAATATATACAGATAAGGGCTGGGATTGTGGCTCAGTAGCAGAGTGCTTGCCTCGCATGTGTGAGGCACTGGGTTCAATCCTCAGCACCACACAAAAATAAATAAATAAAAGTATTGTGTCCATCTACAACTATATCTATATCTCTATATATCTATATCTAGATAGATAGATAGATAGATAAAATTGAGGAAAATACCAAAAAAAAAAGGAAAATGGTCCTATGCTATCGAGGGACACCTCAGCGACCAGAATGATGTCCTTGGGCAGCCAGATGGATTAGCTTGTGCTCACTTAGGAAGCAACTTGGTAAGAATACAGTGGGCCTTCAACGGTACCTGCTAGAAAGGATGGGGTAGCTCCACAGTAAAGGCTGACTATGTGGCAGAAGTTGATTGGAGACAGTGCAGGACGTACCTGAGAGGGGCTGACGAGAGGTGAGGGAAGAACCAATGGGCCAGAAAGCACCACTGGTTCCCAGCCTACGAAAGAGAATCCCTCCTATGTATCATGCCAACTGCAAAGTTCAGCCACAGAAGCTGGCCTAGTGAATAAGCAGAGGCAATGAAATCAGCATTTCCCTCCTGTTTCATCTTGGTTTTATCCTGTTTCCCGCCTACAAAAGTCCAAAGTGTCTCTTTCTAAAAACAAGACACCATCTTGGAAAGGAGACAGTACAGAGGGAGGGTAACTGAAATTTCTGAGATATGAAGCATTTTCCCCCTAGATATTAAGGATGACCCAAAGATATTGTAAAATCATTGGATCAGATTAAGAAATAAACCAGAGTAGACTTCAAGTTCGTAGACTTCAAATGTAAGGAAGTTGTTTTCTGTGCCCATCTGAATTTTATTTAGTCCTACTTTCAGGATAAATCTGGAAATGATTGTTTGAAGAGTAGATGATACAAGTTTGCAAAGTCTTGCAGCCTTGAGAGAGTAAACAAGAACTTTTACATCAAAAGTAGAATTCCAGAATTAGGACCTATCCCTTAATGTATGGAAATTTTAATTTGGGGATAAATAAGAGGAATTAGTAGTTTTATATGAATCATTACCCTAAGTTTGGTGAATACTGAAAATATAATAGGATAAAGAGAAATTTAGATAAATTAGCAGATTCTATAAAAGTTAAGTAAGTTAGTAAACAACAATTTAAAAAAAAACTAGGAACTTTGGGAGGTATGCTTTTTATTTTTTATTTTAACATTATTTTTAATTATAAATGGACAAAATAACTTTATTTTATTTTTATGTAGTACTGAGGATCAAACCCAGTACCTCATGCATGGTAGGCAAGCGCTCTACCTCTGAGTCACAACCCCAGCCACTGGGAGGTATGCTTTTTAAACAAGCACAATTTATAATTGCAGAGATCAACAAAGAGCTGGGTCAGCTATTGTTATGATCTAGAGTAGGCTCAGAACCAGTGAACAGAGTGGTGGTTCTTGTATTTTGTGCATCATATATATTTTAGTATAATATAGCACATCAATAAACACAGCATATAAGGAAATTCTGATAGACTCAGTCTTGGAATATCAAGGAA
This sequence comes from Urocitellus parryii, assembly GCF_045843805.1. Lineage (NCBI taxonomy): Eukaryota > Metazoa > Chordata > Mammalia > Rodentia > Sciuridae > Urocitellus > Urocitellus parryii. Next base: position 84,754,781 of record NC_135536.1, read on the forward strand.
GGCTAGGTCCAGCTTGAAAGGGTTGCTTGAAAGAAACAAAATTGAAACCATCTTGCATAGAGAAAAGTGAGAAGATTGGAAACGCAGATATTTGCAACATCTGAGTGAGGCGTATGTAAAAGACACCACAAATGGTGGCAAGAGAACCAGTTTTTGAAAGATACTAATCACAAAGCAGTAAAAGCAAAAATCTTCATAGAGTGGTCAGCACTAGTCTAGCAATCTATATATTTCATTCCATTTAAGCTTCCCTGAAGCCCTTTGGGTTAGCTACTACTACTATTAGTATACCCATTTTATAGATAAGGAAACTGAACATAGAGAGATTATAAGAGACATCCACTGTTATCAGAGCCAGGATTGCAGCACAGGCTCACCAGCCCCTGAGTACATACTCTTTTCTTAACTTCTCCATAATCCTACTATTCTAAAAAAAATTAAGACATTTAGATATTTAAGCAATTTGGATTTGGGGACAATAAGGACTCACAACTATTTTTTGACAACTTCATGCCCAAATGTGAGAGTAATTTCATTTTCTTTTCTTTTGGGAAAAATAAGCACTAAAAATCCACTTTGACCTTCTAAATTAATGAAAAAGCAATTCCATTTTAGGAATTATACAACAGATATAGCACCCATATGCATGAAGACATATGTACAAGCATATTTATTGCAGTGTTTGTGTTCACAAAAGACAGGAGATCAATCTAAATGTTTAGCAATAGAAAACCAATTAAATAAATTACATTTCATCCGTGCAATAGACTACCTCCTTCAAAAGAATGCGGAGAGATCTCTTCTTACTGATGCATGGAATCATCTCCAACATATATTGTTAACTGTAAAATGCAAGGAGAAGAGAGTGAATGGCAGATTTCTTCCAGTGGCTTAATCTTATCCACTCTCTGCCTTTCTCTGTTACTTCCCCTTTGAAACCAAGCCATACGGACTACATTTCCAGGTTCCTAGGTTCTCTGGATGTGGGGTGATTTAGCCAGTGGGAGCTCCTGCATGGGACTGGGGGAAAAGAGAGATCAGGGTGTTCACTCCCCCTGTCCTGTGCTGACTGTATTACTGTTCTTCTCCCACATAACTTCTTCCTTCCAAATTCAGATCACCCCTCTCCTTTTTTTTTTTATTTTGAATTATGAGTCTAACAGTAACACAGCTACCACATTGGGTTGTAGAATGCTCTTGAGGTTCCCCTATATAATAACATATTTGTTGATGATGTCTTTGTAAAGAAACTATTCTCCAGTCTCCCAAGTTTGATTGTGCTGTTTATGACCCATATATACTACTATTTTAATAAGAAAAAATGATGTAGATTACAAAAATATACATTCAAATATATATATGTAAAAAGAGACAAAGAGAATACATTCAGAATGGTATATTGAAAAGGAACAGTGACCGTCAGAAAGAGAAAACATCATTGTGGGTTAGGAATGAAAGGAAGTCTTATTTTTATGTATATCCTTTATGTTGTTTGGGTTTCTTACCGTGTCAGGGTATTAGCCATTAAGAAAAACAAGAAAATAAAATGTGAAGAAAATTATCCAAAACTTTACCTCCAAGATATGACAGATAAGGCCCTAAGTGTAACTTGGAGAACATAGGTAGATTGAAATGCAATGCATATATAGTCAGGCCATGAAGCTGGATTGCACATGGATGGAGATAGGTTCTCCTCAAACATTATTTGGCAGATAGTTTGTAGGATCTAACATACTGTCACATGTTAACATGTATTCCCTATTTTAAAATTATTTGCTATTAAGTTATGAACATTTAAAAAATATTTTTAGTTTTAAAAATAGATGGACATAATACCTTTATTTTGTTTCTTTACTTTTATGTGGTACTAGGGATCGAACCCAGTGCCTCATACAGGCTAGGCAAGTGCTCAACCACATAAGTTATAAACATTTTAATTTAGGTTTAAGTTATAGATACAATTCACAGGCTAATCACAATTTTTATATGGACTGATTCTAACAATTATTCAAGTTTACCTTTGGCTTTGTGAAGTGAAAGCTCACTAGTGGTAATGAGTATAGGTCACTCCAGGCCACAGTAAATAATTCATTACTGTCAGGATTTAAACTTTTCTATCACATCTTGAATCAACAGTTTTTCACATAGTGAATGCAAAAATTAACTTGTCTTTTTTTTTTTTTGGCAACCATTTAGGAAAGGCATATGCTTCAAACTCAAATGACTTCACTTCAAATTGAAATTAAGAAATGTTTTGAAGCACAGTCATTTGATAATAATTTACTTCAAAATTCAGCAGCAAGCTTCTTTTTAATGTAATGCACATCCTTCACATGGGATTCAACAATGTGGTAGACAGGAAAACAAAGTGCTCTCGAAAATAGTCCCAAATCAATTCCAGTTCATGGTGTCTCATCGGTTGCATTTCCTTGTTATTTAGGTCCCCACTTTATGACTGTCTGTGCAAACGCCACCATTTTCTTCTTTGTTGCAATGATGACAAACACTTTGAGAAAGAGGAGCTGGGTTTCTGCCAAGAACCTACTCTCGACTTCAGTATGTTTCAGCTTTCAAGACCTGATTGTTTCTCCTCTCTCACAGGGACCACTAGCTACCTTATTACTAGGAAGAATGACCCCCTGACAGCACAACTGCCATCCAGAATCTCCACCAAATTGTAACCTTAGAGATGCCAATGGCATCGAGAAACTAATCAAGACCAGAAGGTCAGAAAGACAAATGCATTAGTGCATATACAGCCTCCAAGTTACTTGGCAGTTTTCTTGGCTTGCAGAAAAACCCCATTTTTAAAGTTTCTTTTGACATATTTATTGCCTTTTTGCTTACAATCTTTACACTGCCAGGGTTTTTAATGTATAGGGCATTCCACCGTGTGAGAGCACTGCCTTCATTTCATTTGCAATCCATTTCCTAAAATGTTGAACTAGAAACAACAGCCTCCTCACTCCTCCAACTATTTTCTCCTACTACTAATAAAAACTATTATTTTCCTACTCAGTTTTTAACTATTAGCAGAATGCCAGTAAGATCAGGTATTCTTTTAAAAAAATTAATCCATAAAACAGCTCAAACTAAAAGGCTTGGATATTAAACATGAAGGCAGATAAACAAAACATTAAAATAAATGGTAAGCTTGCTAGTTAAGCTACTTGTCAGCTTGAATTAATCTATCTTTAACTTTCTCTTGCCATTATCCTTAAGGTGATAATAAATAAATCAGTACTAAAGGGTTTCTTCAGTCCACGTAGATCATTAATTAATTGCTTCAAAGTAATTAATTTCTTCAAAGTAACTTGAATTTTTAACAAATAATAATAATAAACTACAGAAGCTGTGAATTATCTGCTATAAGTTAGATATCTTCCATGAGTTAGTTCCAATATTCACCACAATACATCTGGACAAAATATTAATATACCCATTTTACAGAAAGAGAAACACACTGAAGTTCAGGCAACTTAGCACAATTTCATTTCTTGCAATTTCCTTCCGTATCTCAGTTTACAGTGTATCAAATGGCTTATTGATCAGTTAAGTAATCATTTTAGCTGGTTTATTCACTGAGTAGAACCGATGTAATTTAGATTTAACTGATGTCTTAGATTTAATAACTGCAAGACAATCCTGGAGTGTGGCTTGGCTTGTCTCACGTTAAAGATTCTGCTCATGAGGGCATCCATATCAAACTGGTTTTAATAATTAAATTTATGGACATTTCCTAGAGTAGAAAGCTGTGGGCACATTCTGTAAGTTTGTTGTGCACTACCAAATCTAGTGTGGTTATGCAAATCTCAAATGTACATGATTAATAATACTGTCATTGTCAAAGCAAAAGAGGTATCATATTTCAGTGTAAAGGACTGAAAAGTCATAGCTGAGTTACTGAACTGGTTCCAAGAAAAGTGTTGAACTTAAATGGATGGCCCTCCTGCAATCTTACTTACGGTTCCTTTTCTTGACTGTAAGTAGATAAAACAGAGGGCTGTATTTTGTTAAAGATGACACTCCTTGTTCCCATTCTCTAATGGCAAAAGTTTCACTCAAATAATAGAACAAGAAGTGTAAGGTTACCATTTGGGGACGGCATAGCTTTCAAGCTCTTCTCAATGACTTTTATGGCAATGAAGAAACCAAGGAGTATATTTTTCTTACTATCTTACATGCTGTTTTTAGTCTTTATCTGGCAGTATGCCTGGTGTGTGAGGGTTGGTCTCTAGATAGATCTTTAAGTCTTTCTCCTTGCCAATTACCATCACTCAAATACTCTCATTATCAGTGGGCATCTTCAACTCTGGAAGATGTTACACCTCTTTCTTATTTCACTTCCATAAGGAGAGCTTCTAAAATTGATGCTTCTATTAATGATGCCACTCAGTTGACCATTTGTCCCCAAAGACAGAGTTGGAAAGACAATAATTTCTGAAAGAAAAGGCAACTAATCCAACAACAAAGTCTCTTGCATACAAACAGCAACATCTCTATCAATATCACAGAAAAACTAAAGCTCTTAAAAGGACCCTATGTTTCTAAAAGTAAAATGATTTGTACATATCAATATTAGATTGCCTATTTTGTTTATACAACTTTGCACTGACTTTCCAAATAGTTAATAGTGTCTCTAATCTCATACTTTCTTGCATGAGAAACATGCAAGAACGTGCTAACAAACATCCAATCACTTTTTCACTAGATAATATTTCCATTTCTAGTTCTTCAAGTCTTTTTCAGAAAATACTATAAAATGATTTATTATCAGATAAATATTATATTATCATAGCAGTTCCCCAAAAGGATAAGTTAATATAGGTACTCTGGTTTCAAAAGAAAGCATAAAAGAGATAGAATGGAATATGGATACATTCTGTTTGTGGTGCACTACCGAATCTTGTGTGCAAAACTCAAATAGGTATGATTAATAATACTGTCACTGTCAAGGCTAAAGATGTTCCATATTTTAGTCGAAAGTAATTATAAAAAATGATAGAAGGGACTATGGAAAGTACCTTTTGAGAAAGAAATGTTAAGGAGGTCAATGGGCATTTAGGGAGGGAGAGAGTGCACATTTAGGATGTGCTTCAAAGTGAGCTTCAAAGGTATATAAATGGTCTATGAAAATACAGTCTCAGTGAGAAGAGAGATTTTTATACTATAACTTGCCATTTGTCCCTTGATATCTGCATTTAAAATTTTGATTTAGTTTGAATGTTATGGAATAGTTTGACATTAAATAGGAATGAAAATCTGACCTTTAAATCATTGATTTTATAATTCAAAGAGTTAGTAGTATTTAAATTTTTTTTCTCTGTACTGTGGAATCAAACCCAGGGTCTTAATGCATTATGGCAGGCAAGCACATTACTACTGAGCTATATCCCCAGCCCAGTATTTTTGATAGAGTCTTTTTTAATGTGTATTAATTATACATATTAATGGAGTTCTATGTGGTATTCCAATACATACATGCAGCATGCACTGATCCAACCCTCAAACAAAGCCTCCCTTTATTCACCCCCTTTTCCTAACTCCAGTAATCTCCATTCTACATTCAGGTCTACTTTATTTTATTTTTTAACTTTCACATGTGAAAGAGAGCATGTGGCACTTGTCTCTTTGTGTCTTATTTCACTTAGCGTAATGTCCTGCAGTTCCTGTCATTCTACTGCAATTAACAGGATTTTTTTCTTCCTTATGGATGAATGCTTTATTATAAGTACATACCACATTTTCTTTGTCCATTCATTTATCAATAGGCACATAGGATGATTCCAAATCTCACAATAAACATGGGCATGGATATTCCAGTATCTCTTTAGTGTGCTAATTTCATTTTATTTAGCTATATCCAGAAGTGAGATAGCTGGATCATATAGTGGATTGAAGAATCTCTCTATTGTTCTCCATAATGGTTGTACTAATTTATATTCCAAGTATTAGTGTGTGAGAGTGTCTTTTTCTCCTCATCTTTGCCAGCATTTTTATGTATTTATTTATTGATTGATAATTACCACTCTGAGGTGCAATGAAATCTCATTTTAGTTTGGATTTTCATTTCCCTTATGGCTGATACTGAGCATTTTTTCATCTATCTATTATTGGTCATTTGAAATTCCTCTTTTGAGATATGTCTATCTAGATTCTTTGCCCATTTTTAAATTTGTTTACTTGTCTTTTTGTTGTTAAGATTCTTACTTCCTTATACATTATGGATATTAATCCTCTGTCAGAGAAATAGTTCACAAATATTTTCTCCCATTCTGTAGGTTATCTCTTCACTCTGTTGATTGTTTGGTTGGCTATGTGGAAACCTTTTAGTTTGATGTAATCCAGTTGCCTTTTTTTGGTTTTTGTTTCCTGTGCTTTGGGGGATTATATTCCAAAAGACCATTGCTTATACTAATATCTTGAAATGTTTCCCCTATGTTTCTTCTGGTAGTTTCATAGTTTCAGGTCTTACATTTAGATCTTTGAATCATTTTGAGTTGATTTTTGTACAGAGTAAGAGAGAAGGATTATCTTCAAGTCTTTTTGAGACATAAACAGAAAAAAAACACTAAAAGGAAATTTAATAAATTTTATCATATTTATGTTTAATTTTCTGACAAAATGTTCGTGTATTTATGAACCAAGAAGAGAAATAATATAGTTCTATTATGCTTGACAGTATCAAGGAGGTTTCCTGAAATAGGTGACATTTGAATTGTAAAACAATACATTCCTGGTTTAAATGATAGGATAAGCAAAGGCACCAGAGAAGGAAAGTGAACAAGACAGCAGTGCCCTGATGAGCTGTCCAGTGGGATGAATGTCAGTGTGTGGAAGATCTGGTAAAATGGAACAACTTTTAATAGTCGAAAGTCATCTCGGACTTTATTCTGTCAACAAACTGAAAATACAATAGGTTGTAAATAACATGTAAATCTGATAGAACCCCCTTTATTTGCTCTAATAAGCCTTAGTCAACTAATAAACCTTTTTCAGAGTGGCACGTTCCATTTACCAGCTCTCCATCCAGATTCACACTTATGTATGGTGCCTGAGCTGGCTCTAGTTTTGCAGCCAGAAGAGAGTTGATACGTTGATCTTGAACCACAGGATCATACAGCTGGTACTGAACAAGCTCAAAGAGGAGGTGAGCTACCACACCATGTTCTAATCTGGAAAGTGAGTTGGATTTAGACAAACAACTGAAGGCTGCAAAATGCAGGAAAAAGGCCGAAGAACGGAGGAGAAAGAGGCCTTCTAGAACATGCATTCTGATTTGCTTCTGTAACAGTTCTCACTGTTCTTCCTTTCTCCATCTCGTCCTCACCCTCACCTTTCTCCCTAAGAGAATAAAAAGGATGGGAGGAAATAATTTTTTCTTGTCTGAAAATAAACTTGCCTTTACTTTTATTATTGCCTCTAATAGAGATTCCATAGGGCATAGAAGCCAACTGCCCTGAGATGGATGGAACAGTGCGCTGCCTATCACACGTGAGAAATCACCACAGAAAGTTCATTCTACACAGCAAGAATTGGCCATGGGCTGTAGGAATTGAGGTGATATGTCATATGGCATGCCATGTCATGGAACATTCCCTGCATCACTGCTAAAATTTCTGGGGTAGGTAGCTTGAATATTTCTTGTTTATGCTATCCTCAATTCTAATACCTAGTACCTAAGATGAGATCCTCCTTTTTTTTATGGTACTGGAAATTGATCCCAGGACACTCTACCACTATACCTCCTGCCTCCTTTTAAATTAATTAATTAATTTTAATTAGGCATATATGACAGCAGAATGCATTTTGATTCATTATATACAATTGCAGCACAACTTTACATTTCTATGGTTGTACTCAATGTAGCATCACAACATACATGCAGTCATACATGTACCTAGGGTAATGATGTCCATCTCATTCCACCATCTTTCCTGCCCCCATGCACCCTCCCTACCTTCCCGCCCCTTTGCCCAATCAAAGTTCCTCCATTTTTCCCATGCCTCCTGCCTCCCCATCATGGATCAAAATCCACTTATCAGAGAGAACATTTGGCCTTTGCTTTTGGGGATTGGCTTACTTCGCTTAGCATGATATTCTTCAACTCTGTCCATTTATCTACAAATGCCATCATTTTGTAAAGAACTCAAAAAACTTAACACACACACACAAAAAAAACCCCAATCAATAAATGGGCTAAGGAGCTGAACAGATACTTCTCAGAAGATATACATTCGATCAATAAATATATGAAAAAAATGTTCAACATCTCTAGTAATTAGAGAAATGCAAATCAAAACTAAGATTTCATCTCACACCAGTCAGAATGGCAGTTATCAAGAATACAGACAACAATAAATGTTGGCGAGGATGTGGGGGAAAGGCACACTCATACATTGCTAATGGGACTGCAACTTTTTTTTTTTTTTAGAGAGAGAATTTTAATACTTATTTATTTATTTTTAGTTTTCGGCAGACACAACATCTTTGTTTGTATGTGGTGCTGAGGATCGAACCCAGGCTGCACACATGCCAGGCGAGCGTGCTACCGCTTGAGCCACATCCCCAGCCCTGGGACTGCAACTTGGTGCAGCAGTATGGAGATTCCTTAGAAAACTTGGAATGGAACCACCATTTGACCCAGGTATTCCACTCCTTGGTTTATACCTAGCCTTAAAATCAGCATACTAGAGTGACGCAGCCACATCAATATTCACAGCAGCTCAATTCATGATAGCTAAACTGTGGAACCAACCTAGATGCTTTTCAATAGATGAATGGATAAAGAAACTGTGTTACATATACACAATGGAATATTACTCAGCATTAAAAGAGAGTAAAATCATGGCATTTGCAGGTAAATGGATGGAGTTACAGAATATCATGCTAAGCGAAGTGAGCCAATCCCCAAAATACCAAAGGCCGAATATTCTCCCTTCTCTTTTTAATTTGTAATTTTGAGATTGGGTTTCACTAAGTTACCCAAGCTGGCCTTGAACTTGTGATCCTTCTGCCTCAGCCTCTGAGTAGCAGGGATTACGGGTGTGTACCACGGCTTGTTACTCCATCTACCTCTTACTTCTATCACTGCCACAATTTCCCCACTGATGGTGGTGATGATGGTAATGATGATGAGGATGATGAGGAGGAGGATGATTAACTTTCTAGACAGCTTTTAGTAGATCAGGAAATTTTTAATATTCATTTTTAAAACTCTATTAAAATAATTTTGAACATACAGAGAAGTTGCAAGAGATATGCCAAACTCCTGTATACTTTTTTGACAAATCACCAGTTTTTATTTGTAACATTTGCTTTAGCATCCACTCTCTCTTACTCTCCATGTATTTTTCCTAAACAAATAAGAGTTGGTTGCATAGATCATGCTACTTCACCCATTTACATTGCAGCATTATTTTCTTACATAATGATGAAACCGAGAAAATTTGACATTGATATGCCACTTTTATCTAATTGAGAGTCCAAATTCCAAATTCATCTTCTGCTCCAATAATGTCCTTTACAGCAAATATTTTCAGCACAGTATTTCATCTAGGATCACAGAGCACAATTGTGATGCCTCTTTAGTTTCCTTTAGTGGGGAATAGTTACTTGCTAAAGCATTCAGGTCAGCTATTTGTAGACTGTCTCTCAGTATGGGTTTTTTTTTGTGTGTGTATGTGTGTGTGTGTGTGGTATGTCACATGACTACATTCAGTTTGTGCACTTGGGGTGGAAATATCAAGTGAAATTGTGTTCTCTTTTCATGGTGTAACATGAGAGGCACATCACCTTTACTGGTGATGTTAGTTTTGATCCGTTGGTTGAGGTGCTGTTTTTTTCACTATGTAATTAATATTTTTCCTTTTGTCACAAGTAATTTCTAATGAGATAATTTGATATACATATACATATATTCTATTCATCAACTTATCTCCACTAAATTTAGTAAGTACTGATGGCTTATGCCTAAATCAATTTTTTTCTGATGGTTGCAAAATGTTGATTTAAAAAACTTCATCATTCTTTCTATAATTATTAGTGTCATTCATAAGAGTTTTCTCTTCTAGATTATTTAATTATCATAGACTCAGATTCTTATTTTTTTCAATAAATAATAGTCCATTATCTTCCTCATTTACTCAAATTATCCAGATTTGAGCAATAGAAGCCCCTTCAAGCTGACTCTGTCTCTTTGGACAGCCCCCGCCCCGTTATTTTTTCTGAGTATGTCTCACTTTTAGTCCCTGAAGACATTTCAGGTTCATCTTATGTTTGTACTGCTCCAGCCTCAAATCTATAGGCCATAATTTTAGGACTTTATAAGTATACAATTTCCCAACAAATCTACAAAATAGATATTTATTATTCCCACTATACAAATGAAGTGACAAAGACATAGAGAGACTTGATAAATATTCCTGAGTGAAAGAGCTATAAAACATTGCCACCTCCAATCTCACCTGTGTCCTCCAGCCTTGGACAAACATACTCTCAACAAAGTTAACATGTATGTCAAACACAATCCCTGAATCTCCTCCACCTCACAGGAATGTCTTGGCACTTGGTATTCACACACTAAATATTTGTTGACATTAAATGAATTAAGCCTCATTTTCTCCTTTGCCTTGTGTGTGTGTGTGCGTGTGTGTGTGTGTGTGTGTGTGTGTGTGAGAGAGAGAGAGAGAGAGAGAGAGAGAGAGAGAGATAGATATCTGGTTCAAGGAGCATAGAAAGGGATTCCTAGAATGGAAGAGAAAGGAAGGAAGGAAGGAAAAGAGGGAGGGAGGGAGAGAGGGAGGATGTTCCTATAGCTCTTGGAGACCACATTAAGATGCCTCTTAAGATTTCCACCCCACCAATGTGGATCTACTTATACCCTCTGCAGAAAGAAAGAAATTCCTACCCCTTTGTCTGAAATTCTTAGATAATTATCTTTCATTACACTTCTCTATGCTCTCCTAGTTCTCAGAACCTCTTTCTTGTGTTCTCTTTTCTTTCTCGGAGATAATATTCAACCCCTGTGTCATACATTCACTCCCTGTCTGCCACCTACTTGGTGTTTTCATTTCCTTCTCTATCTAACTTGGACCCAGTTGTTCATTAGTTCACATGCTCCCAACCTACCCTCTCAACTTCCTAGCTCTTCTGACACTGCAAACTCTCAGACCTGGAAGAATCCAATTCACTCCCTCACTGAAACTGCTGAGCCCTTCTGGAGAAAATTACACAATGATACGGATGGTTGGCACCACAAATCTCTCTTGGCAAGGCTCAGCAATCCTTTGACCTGATCCTGATCAGCTCCCTCACCCACTCCCCTCAACAGTGATTCTAAGCCTTTACCAATGTCCTTTTCCCCCCACCCACTTTCTCTAAGTGTCTCCTATAACTGTAGAAAATACAGTCTATCAAGTAGAAGCCACATCATCCTCTGGGCTCCACACCTCAGTTTTTTTCATATGCATACCTGTCTTTACTTCCTTTCTTCTTGTCTCATTGAAGAGGTGACTTTTACAAAATGTGTGCTCTGTATCCTAGCCTCTACTGCTATAACCCTATAATATTCTTCCATCAATTTCTGTCTTTTTCTTATTTCTTAATCTGTTAGTTTATATATCTCTTTTTTAATTGCTTTCCCTTCAACTGTGTAAATAAGCTCAGTTCTCTTTTATCTTCTTCTTGCTGTTTTTTTTTTTTCTTTATGGTACTAAGGACACAGTCCAGGAGTGCTCTACTATTGAGCTATTTTCCCACCCCTTCAATTATTTTTTTAATTTTGAGACAAGGTCTTGCTAAATTGCCCAGGCTAGCCTCAAACTTGTGATCCTCCTGCTTCAGCCTCCCCAGTAACTGGAATTATAGGTGTGCATCCCACACCTAGCTAGTTCTCTCCTAAGAATCTAAACATCCTTTGACATCTTCCTCATCTATTGCCATTTTGTTTTTATTTTTCCCATGAATAAGATTCTTGAAATCAGGTCACACCTACTGCTTCCACTTTGGCCCCTCAATCTACTTCAGTCTGCATCTGAAACCACTGTCTCCAGCCTTGCCCTTGTTAATTAGATCCCTGCAGCCTCCCTCTACACAGGCAGCTCTGGCTCTCCTCTTCACTGATGTTTTTAAAAAGTTAGAAGAGGAAGCATCATCCCCTGCAGTCTTCCCCAGTTAATAAGAAAATTCATGAAATGAGCTATTCTTTCTTTTCCAGCCACCTATTTGGTCCTAAAGGAATATATTTAAATGAGAAGATATATACTTGTTCATTCACAAACTGGGTGGGCTCCATTACATTTTTTTTTTTGTAGAAAAAAGTATATGTAACTGTGCCATGTCTGAACCCCAGGTGGGGTTCTGTGCAGTTCTTGGACGTGATGTGTATAGTGCATTATACATAATAAACACTATTTGTAATTATAATAAGAGTGAGTTCTGGAAGAGGTAAGCAAGGGTATAAAATTCATCTTCCGTATGGTTATTATTCCATTTATATGAGAAGTCCACTAAATTCACTGAACCATATCAGGCCACATCTGTTTGAAAACCTACCAGTTTTTATGAACATTAAATAAAAACAGACTTAATGACCATTTATCATATTCATGCAAAAATAATGAAATGGAAACGTAGTGAAGAGGAGCCCATTGAGAAAGAAAAAAGTTTTAAATGCCAACAATTTGATATTTTATTTTTTATATTAAACAACCAAATATCTGCCCTTTTTGCTTCAGAATTTTCCATAATTAGAGGGTATTTTTGTTTCAGTGTTGTTTGGTCTCTTGCCTCAGTATTAACCTAAGTAGCACAGACTCAGAAAATACCCTAAAATATTTATACATAAACTTTTCACACAAAAGTTAGGTGTTTGAACCTTAAGTATAACTGCTTCCATAAAAATCTAAAACCCAAGCAAAATGAAAATTTGGGGTTGGAGAAGGGGAAAATGGAAATAAAATTTCTCCTCACTATATTTTATAGGTGAAATAGATTCCACTAGGATTAGACCTTCTAAGTTACTATGACAGAGAGTAAAGAGAGGTGGAAAGGAAACTTTGAGTGACATTTTTGACAGCAAGCTACAGAAATAACAGTTTGACAGAAGAGGCCATCATAAATACAAGATCATCTCAGGCATGAATAGGATTTCCCTTAATGTAAAAAATATGAGCACGTGTAGGATTCAGTTTGGGGCAAAGAGAAGAGGAAGGTGGGAAGGTTACCTAGAAGAAGGTTCCTAGTACTGAAGTCATGGAACTCTGAGGATCAGTGTAAATGTCCCTGCTGGAACTTTTTTTTTGGAAATTTTAAAGTCTCTCTTGCATTTGTTTCTATTTATACCTGTTTCTAGCTTGATTGAACTGAGGTACAACCAATAAATAGAGAGGGTTGTATTTCTATTAATACCAAGTTTGTTTTTGTGCCAATCCTGAGATCTATTTATTCTGCAGGTAGAAGATAGACCTCATTCTTACCTAATCGATATAGACATCTCAGATCAACAACAAATCTTCATATTGGCAAACAGACCAGTCAATATCTTATTACTTTTTAATAAGAATTTCCTTGTCAGTGCACTGGAAAGAAAATTATTAATAGAAAAGTCTACACATAATATTATAAATATATCCCTAATACAAAGAACAGAAATGGGAATGCACCATATAATAATAAAAATTGGCCTTCAGTTAGAGTTTTGGGGTCTTGTCAGAAACAAGAGTACCTTATTTCACGAGTTGGCCTGGTCAGCTGACATCTTTACATTTCCAATCCGTTGTCAAGAAGATAAAAGGGATTGGCCAAATGATCCCCAAAGCCCACTTTTCAGCTCTGAAATCCATGACAAGTAAATATTCTATTTTGAATTTTCATTAGGTTAAGGATTTAACAATCAACTGAAACAGGATGACTAACCCATAACATGTTCCAGAAAAATATGAAATGACATGTTGAAGAGCATTTAAATTGAACAAAACAGATTTGTGTGTGTGCCACTATTGATATACAAATGTTGAATGTGTTTTACTGTATCTACTGAATGTGATTGATAGGAGATGCATCAATTTCAAGGTTTGTGAATCTAAGTAAATTGTTGTCAGTGGTATCGCTTCTTTAAAAAAAAATTATATCCTTACAGTGAACAAATTGAGACAGGATATACATAAAGCATCAATTTAGCACAAATATCCACTTACAATTGTGAAAACAACAACAACAACAACAACATGTAGTTGGGAGATTTTCAGAAAATTTGAGGAGCATTTTTTAAATTGCTTATGCTTTTTAGAATGCTTAGCATTTCTGTTTTGAAAACAACTTGTCTTCCTTTTCAAAGTGTATGTGCAAAGCTGGCTGTGATGTCAGAATGAGCTGTTTCCAGAGGGTTGGGTCAGCTCCCACTCAACCATTCTTCTACGGAAAAGAAACTGGGGATGAGATAGGAGTTGTGCTCATGAAATCTCAAACTTCCAACCCTGTTTCAGAAGCACCACAGAACTCTTAAATGTATAATCAAGAGGAAAATACAGTTTGTCTTTTACCGAATTATTAAATCCTTGTTTTGACCTTTTTCCTTTCTACCTTGACCCCTTTCTGCCTCTGCCTTTTATTTACATTTCCTCACTCTGGGATGAAAGCTTGAATAATTGTGGTACATAAAAAGGAAAGCAAGCAAAGAAATAAGAAATTGTCCTGTTCTCTCTCTCTCTCTCTTTTTTTTTTTTACTAGGAGTGAGGGGTACTTGGGGTTGAACCCAGGGGCTCTTCACCACTGAGCTACATCCCCAGTCCTTTTAATTTTTTTTTTTTTTTTTAATTTTGAGACAGGGTCTTGCTAAGTTGCTGAGGCTAGCCTTGAACTTGTGGTCCACCTACCTTTGCCTCCTGAGTGGCTTACATTCTAGGCATGCATCACTGTGCCCAGCTGCTGATCTCTCTTTACCTCTTATTTCTCTCTGTATCTAACTTAGATCATGTCTATTTAAATCCTCTCTATTGCCAGGGCATTTTAGGTTTTCAATATTTTTACACAGAATGAAGTTTTAAATTTTAAAGATGCATGTCACAAATATTTTACAGATAAACTCGACTTAAAATATCAATGGATATCAAGAAGGAAAAAATGAAAAAATTCTCTCCCCAAAACTTATCTGCCTTTACCTTAGAAGGTTTTTAAAGTTTACGGTGGAGGCCCTGCAAACTTCATATTTAGCAAGATTAGCTACACACACACACACACACACACACAAAAGTAACTTATTTGATGGGAGCCCACCCTGGGTCTAATTTAGAAGTTTCCATTTATGTCATGTCAGATTTGGGAAGACTGAACCCTCATTGAATACATTGGTCTGACTGTCTCCCAAGCTTGATAGCCAGGGTTCATGACTGCAGTTCCTGGCACATTCATAAATATTCATACCTCTACTAATAATTTGCAAGCCAAATTCATTTGGCTTTTTTCACCCCATCAATCTTATAATTAATAAGGGTGTTGCTCTTGTTTCACTTTCCTCCAAAAGAAAAGATAAATGAAATAAAGAGTCATCCTGTAAATTTAAATAGGAGTGCCTCTCGCTGATTAAAAGCTGATGCTATTGTATAATGGTGGAAGGGGGGTTTTGGCTATTGCTCTCACTGGTGGCTGGGGGCGGGGGCGGGTAGAGCAAAGGAAGCGTTTCCAGATGTGGCCTCACGGGCCTTGATCTGAAGAGCTTAGTTATCTATTAAATAATGCCTAGGAGAACTTTGAGATATTGTATTAAAACTGAACTGTAGGGAATTTATTTGCAAACTGCTGTCTTAGCCATTATCTGGTCAGACAGACACTCAACATAGCTGGCCATTGAATACAGCATGCCAATATCCAGGGAATGAGACTCTGAACAGTCTGTAAACTTCTGCTTAGAAATTTAGAGATAGTTTAGAAAATTTGTCAAAATTTAGTGATTATTATGTCTTTGAAGTGAATGACTTTGAATTAGCATGCCAGCTATGTTTCTAAATCTAATTGGGAATACTTTGGTCTCCACAGAAACATTAAAGGAGGCATACGTCACCACGCAATTTTACAAATAAGTCATAGGACATAGGACATGCTGTAAATTGTTCACTCCTATTGGATTTTCTAAGGTCCTTTATAGAAAAGCAAGAAAATCAAATTGAACATAATTTAGAAATAAAATTTCTAATTTAGAAATAAAATAAAAGTAACTTGAACTCATCAATCCCCTGGGACCTTATTTTATTTAAACCTCATTTGAACATTCAAAAAGTCATGAGGCCCATGAATGAGCTGCAAAGTATAAATAACTGTCTTAGCTCTCTTGTGGTGGAAATATCACCCTTTCTGAGCACATTATTGAATCTGCACTAAAATTAAGAGACATGGATAAATAAACAAGCAGTCAGATATTGCTTCTAATTTCTTTTAGGGGAACTTGCTTTAAAGACACAATAATGTATTATTTTTGTGTATTGGTTAGTTTGGTTTAGGAAACATTATTATCCAAGATATTCTTAACTTTGAAGCTTATATTTCAGAGTTTTTTTTTTCTTTAAAAGCACACTCTGTTCAGGCCAATCCTTTAAACATATCTATGCACAGTTGGAAAAAAAAAAAGATAATTTACACCTTAATTCTATGTAAACACAATTACACATTTGATTGACTGAAAAAAAAAATCTTCCTACTACATTTAAATGTTTCCCTCTACAGACATTTAAAACAGGAGTGTAAAAGAGGGAGAAGCAAACCTAACTCTGGAGGCCTCTTTATGTTTCCCCAGATATAATCTATTCCTTTGCTTCAGAAGTAAGAATGAGCCTGCAAGAGGCATTAGTCAGAGCCCTCAAGACATCTTTGCAACAAGTTTTCACGTGGCAAGGGAGATGTGATTCTTCATATGTTTAAGTTCCTTCCAGAGTGGTGGATGAGATGGGAGGTAATGGACTTTTCTAAACTTGCTTGGCTGAGGAAGCTGTTGGAAAACTCACTTTTCGGTAATTGTGTCTCTTTCTTCTTCTCTCCTCCTACTTTCCAAAAGCAGAATTAGACCCATCCAGGTCTTTGCTGTTACTCTGCCAGGTCTCCCAAACTACACAGCAATCCTGCTGGCCTGCCCTTAGAAGGGATAATAGAGATCTAGAGATGAAACTTATGGGGTAAGGTGGGAGTGAGGTGGGGAGTGATTCTGACAGCACTTCCTTCTCCAGCCCCAAATTTGCCCTTGGAGCCAGAGACAGGCCCTCTATCTCTGGTACCAGGTTGCAGGAGTAGAGTAGACCTGGGCATTCTCAGCAACCTTCTGTGTCTTTAAAGGGTGCTAAGGCAAAGGGCTCAAGGAGTTGGTCATGGGTCTCCAGGACTGCAGACTTCTGCACTGGCCAACAGGACCTCCGGGTAATTACCTTACATCTCAACAATTCGTAGGCGCTTACCCTGTGCAATTTCTCCAAGTCCTGGGACTCCCTGGGGTCCAAAGACTGGATCTCTTCCTAGTTCCCTTCCCAGGAACTTAGGAAGAGCACAGGGAAATCAAAAACACCCCTCACCTAACTTCCACCCTCCAGGAGAGGTGTCCACCACAAGACTGGAACCAAGAAGATCCTCACTTGCCAATCTCCTGCATTTTGACACTTGTTGTACTCTTCCTCCAGCGGGTCCTGAGGTGGGTTTGCACATGGCTTTTTACTTATATTGTTGTTCTCCCTTTCCCTTTTTGTGTGTTCTGGCTGCAGAAGTGAGAAGGAATCGGGTAGGATTGGTGGGAAGAGGTGACAGTAATTACAGAGCCTTATAGGTTTGTATGTATGCACATGACTAAGTTGCTGTGTGTGTGTGTGTGTGTGTGTGTGTGTGTGTGTCTGTGTTTGTGGGAGAAGAAAGGAAAGAGAAAAGAGAAACGTACAAGGCTAATTTGTGATCTGTGAATTTGTGAATCTTCAGGAAGCTACCCTTACTCACCAGGGAGTCTGGAATATAACACCTAAAGCTTGAAGTTCATTTAACCCTCTTAGTGCTTGGTCCCAAGAACTATTTTTATTCCCCAGCACTGGTGAGGGAGACTAGCTGGAAATGAGGGGCTGGAGCATGGTGTGATGAGGTGCACGTGCAAATGTATGGCTCAGGTGCCCAGCAGTGTCCAGTGTCACCTGCCTCAGGGCCTGAGCTCCCTTCCAATCCTTCATCTGGTTGAGAATGCAGGACTTTCTGTCCATGTATCAGGCTTGTTTTCTGTAAGAGGGGAAATTATAAATCTTGTTGATGATTTTTATCTTTTAAAAGCACGACTTCCTTCCCTTCATGTTTACCAGGTAAAGTGGAAAACTGAAAAGAGTTTGGACAATTCCAAATGAAAAAATGCCTCAAGTGCAATTTATGTAAGTCCTAAAATTTAGGGGAACTTGCTTTCACATAGTGACCTGGATTGGTTTCTTATTCCAACAGGAAAAAAAAAAATCTCAATGTTAGCTGTGTGTGTGTGTGTACAGTAACATCAGTATCCTAAACATCTCAAATTTTATTCTGTTTCAAACGGCAAATGGGCTCATTTATAGCCCAAGAGCCTCCTTCTGTGTGAATGTTTCTGAGAAATACTTTGAACTTAATAGATAGCCTAAAATACACACGGACAAACAAAATAGGTTTTGGGAGAAGTGTGGAAAAAGGCAAAGAGGGAGAAATGGGGAGAGGGACAAGAGAAGAGGTCGGAGTGGAGGGGGTGGGGAGACTGAGATTCACACATGCACACTAAGAGCTTTGAAACCTTCGACCTGACCCCCAAACCCAAGTGCATCACACAAAACAGGTTCAGATCATATTTCAGGCGGTCTTCTTGCCCCGAGTCCGCTGTCCCTGGGGACTCAATTCACTCCTGCCTTCTCCGCACAATGACTTTAGAACCTGGGAAAATAATTGCATTAGAGCAGATTACTTATAACCGATAGTTATCCGTCCTTTTCCTGTTCGACAGAAGTCTATTAAACTCGGCACAGCCATTACCAGCTGAGCTCTAGAGCGGCCCTTCATTAAGAAAATTAAAATCATACTTTTGAACCTAATCAAAGCTTGCACAAGTCTCAGGAGCCTGCGTGCAAATCCCGACGTTTTCGTGAGCCCCATTTACCCTCGAATCAACCTGTTTTTGGATACCGTAGATTAGGGGGTGAAAAGATCCAGTGTGATGACAATTACTCCGAAATAGGGATGTCTGAGCTTCCCAACCCCTCCTCCTCTTGCCTCCTACTTTCCTCTGGTGGATCTTTTCCTGGGAGCTTAAAGCATCACACCTGTCCAGAGAGTGACCCAGGACTTGGGGAGTACATGAGGGTGGCTGAAGCAAAGGAGAGGGGTGGAGTGAGGGTCGGGAAGTCGCGCGGGGGAACTTTCCTAATTGATGTCTGCGGCTGGCAGCCCGCACCAAGTGCACGTGTTTCACACACGTGCGCGTGCGCACACACACGTACGCACGCACCGCAGCGTGGCGGGAAGACTGTTTCACTCCATTGAGTTTCACACTCGCTCGGGGACCAACATGGCCTGTGCACCTTTTGTCCACCGTGCGCGGGAGCCTGGCCCGGGAACTGGGCAGGCCTTTGCTTGTGCCACGTACCCGGAGGTTCAGTCCCTGTGGCAGGGCCTTTGGCCTTGAGGGATCTTGAATTTCCTCCTTGGTTTGGTAAGAGTCTCAGTCGCTCCGAATACCCCTGAAGTGAAATTGCTCCAGTCCCGGGACGGAGGGAACAGGTGGGAAGCACGGGCTGGGAGGAGGGCAACGTCCTTACCTCCCCTCCCAGAGCCTCCCCTCCCAGAGCCTCCGGGTAACCTCTCTCTTCCTTCTAAGGAGAGGTGGGATTTCCAATTCCTCTTTCAACTGGAAACCTCTCCCGGCAGGAGAGCTTACTGCTCGATAAGAGGGGGCGCATTGCATTGATTATCTGTGCTATCTGGAAATTTGCAGAGTTCGAAGAATGATTTTTAGCACTTTTGTTGTTGTTGTTGTTGTTGTTGTTAGCCACCTCTAGCTTTAGCATTTGGCTTTTTAAAATGTTAATTACTGTGTATTTCTCGGAAAGGTCCGCCCAATTCTCAGGAAAACATAAGGGCTTTTGCATATTTGGGGGCGTCCTTTTCTAGGACTCTGGGGGCAAAGGAAAACTGCTTGCATTTTTATCTGAATGCCCGGTAACGGAGTTCTCATCCCTCTCTGTCTAATGAGGCTTTGGGGTTTGTTAGGGGAAATAGCTGCCCCTCTGCCTCCCTGTCGGCACCCAAATACAGGATTTGAGGGAGCTATTTGAAAGTGTATAATATTGTTGTTCCTTTGGCAAGTGTCTAATTCTCTTTCCCATAATTTCTATTTGTTATAAAAGCCTACAAAACTCAAGTGATGAAAGTCAGCGAATAGATGTGGACAAGGGAACATCTTTTACATCTCCACAGCTTTCAACTCGATAAATTGCTGAATATAAAAAATATTTTTCAGGGAAAAAGAAAAACACACCTACACTGCTGTTGTGTTTTCTTCACATCAAATGTAGGCTTGCCATTTGATTTGTTTTTCCTTTGTAGAAAAAGAGGAGAAAATCAGAAATGAACAAGAAGCCGTTTAACAGCAGCAATTCCAAGACTTTTGAGATACTTTTATTCGCTTCTGTTTTCCCTTATTTACCTCTAAAGCAAACCAAAAACAAAGATAAAAGGGGGGGGGGAAGGAACACCATCTCTAGTGGAGAGTTTACTCTGTTGCCACAATAAGGGATGGGGGCTGTTAACAGCTATTTGAGATGATAATGCTTAGTGAGCTCATTCTTTTAATCATAATCTTCAAGTGGTTTAAGATTAATGGCAGGGGGTATTTTCTGTCTCTTCCTAGGGACCTTTGCATTAATTTACTTAGAACATTGGCCAGACTGTCAATGCCTCCAAATTTTATTAAGTCGAACTGAGACAAATACAATGAGATTTTCATATTTTCCTCGTCTATGAAAATATATTACTGGAAGAAATTTTTTAGATTCAGTTGCAATGAGGGACCTCCTTACTTGTCTTTATTATTTTATTGTGTTCATACATGCACAGATATATACATTCCATATACATATATACACATATATTTAAATGAACTTGTGGTCTGCAATAGTTTTCCTTACACTTCTGAGCTTAATGGGGACCTTTCAAAAAGTCAACCGCAGTGACAGGCAGTAGATTCTGTTTCCCCAGAGCAGGATTTATGTATAAAGTAAGTTTGAATGCAATGAACTTCTTCAAAACAGACCCCCCAAAATGATAACAGCTTGGATATAAATATTTAACTTTATCTCAGTTGTCACAATAGCCCCAGCAATTTTTCAAGCACAGCTATACTGAGGCGTCATTTCACCAGCGTGAAGAACCAGGCTGTCTCCTACCTCTGCCTTGCCCTGGGAGAGCTCCTTCTCTGGGGTTTCTGGGTCCCTGTCCGGTCCTGGAGCTTCCCCAAAGAGGGGCGGGGCATGAGTTGTAGAAGGGTTGACACGGGAGATTCTGCAGAGAAGCGAGGAAAGAGAACGGATTTTTAAACCGAAGACCTTGATACTCTGGCAGGAAATTAAAGTCAGGAGATCCACCTTTTCCCTACTGTCCTCCCTGCCCGATGTTTCTTCCCCCGCTCATTTCTGAGAATTGCTTTCACAAAATCCCGCAATCTGGTACTTGCAAAAGCAAAACCAAAAATTCCCCCAGAAACTGAAGTCGTTCCGCCTTGTAGATTTACATGCTTCATGTGGGGGTCTAGCTGTGGTCAGAAGACTTTTCCGAGTCAGGGCTGCTTTGCCAGCTTCCTTCCCAAGGGTAGAGGCTGACGGTGGAGTCGGCGCGTCGGCCAACCCGAGATTGCCCCGGCTCTCGTTACCTGTGCGCCCTCGTGTTACACAGAGCTCATAAATCCCACTGAAGATTAATTGGGAAGCCGAGAAAACGCCTCTTTGCATCGAACCGTTGAAAAATAACCCAAACACTCAGATGGTAGCAGTCCCACAGCTTGCATTGGACGTGAAATGCCATAGTAAGATCAAGTGTCAAAGACATCGCGGTTTATTTTGCTGCACTTCAACCACCCTTTCCGTTTCCAGCAAAATTGAGAAGCACAGGCCAGTAAAGAATAGGCACACAAGTGGGGCATAAAAAGTGTGTGTGTGTGTGTGTGTGTGTTTAGGTAGGTGGGTACTGTGACAACTTTTAAATTAAAAAAAAAAAAGAATTAATGAAAAGAAGAGAAAAAAGAAAATTTCAGATGGGGCTGGTATTTCTTGGAGGGTGCAGGGTGCAGGAAAGGGTCATTTACCACAAGGAACTGTCTGAATTCCGAAACGATTCCTCTGGACTTTGGTAAAACAGTGAAGAGTCC
This sequence comes from Urocitellus parryii, assembly GCF_045843805.1. Taxonomy (NCBI): domain Eukaryota; kingdom Metazoa; phylum Chordata; class Mammalia; order Rodentia; family Sciuridae; genus Urocitellus; species Urocitellus parryii. Next base: position 84,777,172 of record NC_135536.1, read on the forward strand.
CCAGGAGTTTGATTTTTGCAAGGATGTGAAATATCGTTTTGTATTGGCCGCTTTTTCCATCAGATATACTTCTTTAAAAAAAAAGAACTTCTACAGCATCTTTTAAAACATTTCCTTGGAATCTACAGTTCAGCAGAAAGAAACTACAGCAAAACCTCACAGAATAAAGAGATTTAGAAAACGAAAATGTGTTAGTTTATTCCCCGGAGGCCAAGTGAAGGTGGGAGTTCCTTCGCATTTTATTATTATTATTATTATCGTTTATTCATTTAAATGTTCAGCCTTGACAAGTTATTCCCTTGCCGGGGCGTTTTGCAGCAAAATGAAGGTAGGTTTGGTAGAAGAAGTCAAGAAAGGCGGGGGAGAGCTCGGAAAAACACGATACGATTCGCTTCGCAGGGGGCTGACTGGCCGTGGTCTATTCGGCGGGCCAGCAGGGGGCGCTCTGATGTTATCTCTGGACCAGACAGCTGAGACGCTTGGAGCTTGCAAGGCAGGCTTTAGTTTCACGCAGCTGCAAAGGGAAGGGGAGGAGGGATTGTAGTTCCTAAACCCTCAACAGAGATTCTACTTGGGTTATTTACCCCCAGTTCGAAATGTATCTATGTCTCACTGAACCTACCCATCCTACATACAGGGCGCCCCCGTCCCCATCAAACTCGTCCTTTTCTTCTGTGTCTATACAGCACGTGTGTGATCTTAGTCTTGAAATACACACTAATGCAACTTATTAGATGCGACGATTAATAGTCAACATTTTTTTTTTGCATGTTGGTTCCGCTGATCCAAGCAGGATTTATTTGCAGATCTCACATCCCAGAGCTTTAATGCGCAATTTTTTTCCCTTTAAATAAAACTGGTCAAATGTTGACAACCTTTAAGCCAATCTAACACTCAAGATTAGTGATGGGAAACTAATGAGAAAATATCAGATCGCCCGGCCCGAGGGCTGCCAATTAAATCTTCGCTGATTGAAAAATAAAAGCGGACTTGGGGTGTGAGCCCAGCTCAACTTTAACTATTAATTTAACATGTTGCCCGGGTCCGTGCCTTCTCTCCTCTAAACTGCTTTCTGTAATAGAGCTTCCTCCTCTCTCATCCCTCAACCCAAAAGCCAAATGTTATTTCTCAGTATATTTCAAAAGGTCCAAATCAAAATGATCATTTCTTACACGGTAAATATTAGGCCTGTAAGCAATATGATTTAACTAATTAGAAAATTTACATCATTAAGTCTCAGGGAGAGAAAAAAGAGAAACAAATCTGCCAGTCATTTTAAAGGAGACAGGCACTATTGAAGTGTGAAGAAATCGGCTCTAATTCAAAAAGGCAATCGGGCAGAAAAAGCCCTCAACATTACCCTGCTAGTTATTAATCAGAAAGGGCTCTCCCCTCAACCCCTCCCCTCCAGCTCTGAGTTTAAGTTCGTTTTTTTGCCAGTGGCCCATGTCATATTTATATTGAGGTTTTGTCTGCTAAAGGATTAAAATTTGAAAATGTTTCAATATGAGGAAAACAGAATCTTCAAAGGGAAAGATATTCACAGAACTACCTCTCTTCCAGACAAGTAAACCTGTTGTAATAAACAATTCTCACGTCCCTCTTTATTTTTTTATTCTTTCTTCTTTCTTCCCATTAAGTTCCTATTTTGAAACCTGCTTGGTGAGAACTAGATAAAGTCTTTGTGTTCTGCTCCCCTCCCCCTCCTTTCTTGCACCTCCTCCCTCCTCCAAAGAGAGAAACTTAGACTGAAAGCAGAAAAGTACAAATACATTAACAAAGCCCCACTCACTTGATAAAAAGGCCATGGTCTAGGCTTACATGTCAGGAATCTAAGGGAAGGGGGATCAGTGGGTGGGTCTATGGATAGAACATGATGAACAAGAAATTTTCCCCACAGATGTATATACTATTCCATATAATGTGTAGTTAGAGAAAAAAAAGGAGGCAGGTAGGCGGGGAATATTTTAAAGTGCATCATGGTCCTGTGTGGCTTTTTGTCTATTCTGCTCCTTTTTCTATTCAGCTTAAAACAGCAACCTCATTATATCTAGGTGCCCCTTCCCATCATACTCTTACTTAAGCCCTTGGTACACCACACACATAGCCCTTTCCCTAGTCTTCTCATTCCCAGCAAATTAACAGAAGGAATTGCAAAGGGAACTTTGTGAGTTGTTCCATTTGGAAACTCAGGCCCTTCCTGGCATCCCTGAGGACTTGTTTTTAAACAGACTTTGGGATCAAAAAAGTTTAGTAGCAAGCCTTAGATATTCAATTTTCCTTTATTATTATTACTATTTTATAAAAAGTCCCCAAGGCTCAGTTTCTGCCTTGTTCTATTCTTCTTTCATTACAGCCAATTCTAGCCTCATTTTCAACCTCCTCTCTGCTTTACTTTGTGAAAGTTTCACTGCCTTGCTTCTCACCAAGTCCCTGGGCCTGGGAATGCTCATCTCTGGGCTTCTGAGGGGCCTTGGGCTGCTCTTCCACGTTAGTTCAATGCCATCCTCCCCATTCCCAGATTTCAACTTTGCAGGAGAGAACAGTAGCAGATCTGGGCTATTAACACACCACAGTTAATTCTCTGCGGGAACTTTTACTAGGTGGGACGTGTGGAAGAAGAAAACATCTGTAAACAGTACGAGCTCCTGAGGGTGGGGAATGATTTCTGACACAGAGGTCAGAGCACATATAAAATATGGCAGATTTTGTAAAAGAGCCAGTTCAGAGTCACACATTGGCAAAATAAGAGAAGGGGGGCGTTGGGAAGTGACTAGAATGCTCCCCAAATGGAGCTCCTTTTCTGACCATCCCAGAGCAGATGGGAGTCTAATGTGCTCCCCTTTGAGAAAGATTAGAGTAAAATGGACACTTCTGTCACTTTCAGGAGGCGGGACACAGGGAGGCGAAAACATAGAAGACAATGGCTTCTGGTGATGGAGGGCACCCCTGGAGGGCTCCCCACCCTTGGCCCCGTCCCTTTCAAAACTCTCCTTACCTTTGTTGCTTCGATTTGATCTGAAACCAATGGACGTTCCTGGGCTAGGTTCTCTGAGAGGAAAAAGACCACGAGAATCAACCGGTCTCCTGTATCTAGTCCGAAGTCAAGAAGCATTACAATAAAATTTACAGCGCCTTTAATAACTCGCAAGTAAAGCATTAAAATTCTCTTTAATTGAGAAAATATTGATTTTTAAGTCTAGAAAAAGCGAAATCGTAATTTAGCTGCAAACTTTCAGGCGAGAATATAGCGTATTATGTCGCAGTATAATGGATCCACCCTTTATACTCATGCAACACCACATCTTTAATTGCGCTACTTTATGAAGTGATAAAGACAAAAGATAACCCGACTAAGACAAACGCTTTATATTAAACAGGAGGGTCTAGAGTAATTTCTTTTTTTCCAGTTACTTATAAAAAGAATTGTCTTTTTTTTTAAAGCACAGGAAAAAAAATGCCCAAAGGGAAGGAAAGAAATAAAAAGAACGGAAAACCACAGACCAGTCTAAAAGCAACTCACATTAGCAAATCCGTTGATATTCTTTACCAAAGGAGGAATGAAGCCAACACATTTAGAGAAAATGCATTCACGGGCAAAATTGCATCCTCCTTGAAACGAAACAAACCTAGATCTATTTTCTTACTTTATTCCCCCGTCCTTTGGTTGGGGTGGGTGGGTGGGGGGAGCAGAATCCATTGGTGGATAGAGAAGGGAAAGAAAAATCAGGCTCTCTATGTTATTTCTGTATCGGTTTTTGGTATTATAGAGGAGTAAAGAAGTTTTTGTGTGGTGGTTTTTCATTGATCAGTCACTCTGAGCTAATGTAATTATCCTCATCAATAGGAGGCTGCAGAGAGAATCATTATGTGGGTGACATTGATAAATGATCGCCCAGGAACGGCCCTCTCGCGGGCAACCCCCACATCTGACCCTCCCACACACACAATGTAGTCATAGAAACACCTAGAGGACCCCAGCACCGCCGCGGAAGAGGCGAGAGAGGGAAGAAAAGCCTCGGGCGGCCGGGGGAGGGGGCGGGCGAGTGGGGGCGACGGGTCCAGATCCAAACCAGTTCCAACGACAAAACAGCCAGCGGCGGGGGCGGGGGCGGGGGTGGGGGGGAGAGGGCACGGTCGCGGGAGGGAGATCCTCCCTACCCGGCAGCGAACCCTCCCGCGCACAGTTGCTCACAACAAAGTGAAAATCCGCCCTCCAGACGGACTCATTCCTCCACACCTTTTCCCACGTGCGACCTCACTACCAACAACAGATGATGTTTGCCGAGACACACATTCAAATAGGTTTCTCCAAAGGAATTAAATAATTAGGTCACAAAACTTGTAGGCATCTCATTCTCACGCGAATTCTCCCAGTTTCAAAAAAAAAAAAAAAGAAAAAAAAAACCAAAACCCAAACAAACAACAAACAAACCAAACCCATCTGAAATAAAACAAAGGCTGCAGCTGGGCGCACCTCCCCCTCCGGCGTTCCCCCCAGTTATTTCCTGGGTGACCCCTTCCTTTCTCTTCACCTCCTAACCCAGTGCCTCTGATTATGAGATAATGGATTTTGCGATTGTTCCTGTCAGGGGAAAAAAAAAAATCCCCACCGAACCCCACGTTTTCATCTTTCGACTGTTTTATTTAAGCCAATGGGAAAGTATTGAGAGCAGTAATTGATTCATAATGATCCATAAATCGATGTCGGAAAGCGGGGGTGGGGTGGAGGTGCACGAAGTGTGTGTGTGTGTGTGTGTGGGGGGGGGGTGATGCTGTTTATTTTATTTCTAAAGCTTCAACTAAAGTAGCTTTGACACTGTCGGGGCTGGAGGGGAGGAGCTGCTGGGCTCTGCCGGATCATCCATCATCCCTGTCACCCAGAGTCTGCCCGGAGGAGCCGTAGACGCAATCTCCCTTCTGTCTCTACACCGAAACTATTAATATTAAAACCTCCCTTCAAACACTGCCCCGACCGTCTCCATTCTCATCACAATCTGACCGGCCTCCCCCATCAGACCCGCATCTCCCTGCGCAGCACCTTCCTCCCAGCCCTGGCTGGTCCTAGAGGGCTCGCCCACGCGCAGCGCGCTCATTTGATTACAGCCAACTGTAACTGTTACACACACACACACACACACACACACAGTTTGAAGCACTTTTGTCTATCAAACACACACGCAAAGGGAAGGCCAGGAGAGGGCCCAACTAGCCCTCCGAGTGCCCTCTGAAGCTGCCCATGACTCTGCCCTGCCTCCTCCCGGGCTACCGGACACACGTCCGCACCAACCCTGCTCCCTGGGCGGCCGGGAGCGGTGGATGCAAAGCTACTCAAGGCATTCAAACACCCAGACCCTGGACTTTCTAACAATGTGGCAAGTTGTAGTGGAGAGGTCCAAGTTCCTTATCAAATTGCTGGCCTGCAAGACTAATGGGGGAACTTGTGGAGGATCCCTGTCCAGTCCCTTTGAAGGAAGGGCTCTTTTTGACAGCTGCTAGAGATATTAGCCACATTTCCCTTCCCAAATCTGCTCTGGGTTAACAGGCCCGCGGGGCGGGAGGGGGTGAGGAGGCAAAGAGGATCCTGATTGACTCCTCTCCACAAATCTAACTGGGGAGCTGGGGGTTGGGGGTGTGTGTGCTGACCTGGGGAGTAGAAGGAAGAAGGAGTGGATAGAAGACACTACTTTCCTGGTCTTTTCTTTTTTCCTTTTAAATGTGGCTTCTTGTTCAATTCCCAACCCTTAACAGATGGCGACTGCAGTTCTCTCAGAATTTCTTAAAGAAAGGGAAACCTTTGGAATTTATTTCTGCTTTTGCTTTTCCATATAAATAAAAAAGTGTTTTTATATTACTCTTGTTTTGGAGAACATAAGCAATTTTATTCAGTCTACAGTATTTCCTTTAACACTATATGGTTGTCAAAACACCATTCCCAGTTTCTTTGCTTTTGACAGCTGAGTCTTTCTTAAATATACCCAAATCGGAACTCTTTATACTAAATAGTAAACCCGAGATAGGAGCAAGTGCCTTCTGAGGTGGCATGAAAAAGCATTATAGAAATTGGACAAGTCTATCATCCCTCTGTCTTAGCATGGGATAGGGGCAAGAAAATGCAAACGAATATTATTACAATTATCATTCATCTCCAAATATTTAAGAGGGTTAAGGTTAACATGATAGGATGTGGATTTGGCAAAGAAACTAAGCCTGAGATGATCGCATTCATTAGAACCATGGGTAGAGAACTCTGGGCTCTAATCTTCAATGAAATAACTTAATAATTTCATACAACACTTCCTACACATGAGCCAATTACCAAGTAAACCCTTCAGCTTTTACTTTACTGAGAGGAATGGAAGAAAAGCTGCCAATTTTTTTTTTCAACTGATGTGACAGTTAATTTATAAATGGGGAACTTGACAGAGTTTACATAAGAGCATTTAAAGTAAAAATATGCAAATATTTAAATTTTACAAAAAGCTTCCATGTAAAATGGGGTAGCAAAAATGAGAGGGAAGCTATCTCTCTTTTCCAAGTGGCATGGAATTTCTCCATTAACAACAGTTCCTTTGTGTCAGAAGTGTTATTTCTGTTTAAACAGCAACATACCAATTAAACTGATAATGTATTTATAAAAATTTTATCCAACTAAATATAATACTAAACAATAGAAGCTGATGTTTTGCTCATTTGTATAGAACTTCCCTTACTGCTGTCTAAAGTGGAAAGATGGAAGAACCTCAAATAAGATACGACTATGGAATTCTTCCAAGTTAAAAGTTTGCAGAATTAGTCAACTATTTCCGTATCAAATTGACATCACATATTTAGCTAAAGTTCATGATATTATTCTAAACAAAAGATCCAAAGTTTAGGAGTTACAAAATTCCAAGGTAGTATGTTTATTTGAAAAATTAAGGAGCATCCAAATACTCACACTTCCTTCCCCACTTTTGCACACTTTAGCAGTCATTGTTTGTGTAACAACAACAAACTCATAGCATAAATCTCAAGAATGTTGCATGAAAAATTTTTAAATGATGTCATATTGTCTGTTCTTTTTTAAAGGAAAAATATTAAGTTTAGTCACCAAATCATTACACTGGCATCTTTGCATATAGAGTTAATTGTCTGAAGTAAAAAAGATACCATGATATAATTTATATTAAATATGAATGCATAATAATCTTTTAAACTCAGGATTCCAAACTCCATCAAAGTTGTTCATTTATCTATGAATATCTATATGTAAATTTTAATTTTAACACAGGCAGACAAATTACCTTGAGCACAGACATTATTTCTTATGATTAACCCTGAAAAAGCCCTTTATCCTGGAGGAGGATGCACATGAAAAGCTTGATCTGAAAGTACTTTTTAAAATGACATGCATTTGTGAAGGAGGCCGGACACACTGGAGGTGATCTTTCAACCTGGCTCATAACGCATGCACAATTTCATACCTTCAGAAGTTTTCTGCTGGTGGAACTTATGGACCAAATACACACTGCAAGGCTATAGATGATGACCTTAAATATTGTTGGCAATATACTTAACTTCTGGGGGGGAGAAAACCACCACCTACTCTCAACACCCTATAGTTGACCATGTGCAACCTTGCCTTAAAACCATTAAAAACACCAAAGCCTAACAAAAAATCAAAAATGAAATATTTATTACCGCATTTTGTGACTTAACACCTTTTTTTTTAACATAACGTCACAGTCCTCATACAAGTATTTTAATGTAAATTTGACAAAGCTTAAAGGTAACAGCATTTTCTTCTAGTGAGGAACACGTGCTGAGAAAAGAAGATTTCATGGACATACAATACCAATTCCACAGCAGATCTGATACTAGCAAAAACATTCTTTTTTTTTTTCAATTGAGGTAAACACATAGAATATCTAACATGAAACAATTAATAGACCCAACTCTGTACGAAGTTTGTTACAGTATTCTCTTGCTCCTTTTTATCCCCCAAGCTTTGAGTTTCTGATAAAGTCCTGGTTATGGTGCAATGACCATTAATAACATTTTTGTGTTGAGGAAAGCTGCCCAACTTGAGATTGTTTCGTCCACAGCCAAGGCTCAGAACTCCTGGAAGAAGCTCCTGCTCTGTCTTTAAATCTTCATTGGCAAGCTCTTTGAAGAAGAGTCCCCCAAAATCATAATAAGAATTGGCTTATGAAGCACAAACTATAAAGATCTGTTTGAAACTAAAAGACACATTTATGGAGGAACAAAGGCTGGGCATGAAAACACATTCTTGAAGCTGGAGTTGGCGTGATGAGGTTCAGCCAAACGTCCACCGTGGTCTCCAGCATGGTTCTTTTCTCATTGGCCCAACAGTTTTAAAATATACCACAGTCTCTCCTGGATAGTGAATTCACTGATGAACCAAAACAGTCATTCTTTTGGGAACAACACACATAGTGTGGAAAACAAGGATATATTTTTTTTTCTCTTCTAAAACTATTAGAGGCAACATAACGGAGTGATCAACAGAAATGTACAAGTTTAACTTAGTTCCTATGTTTATACTACAGTAGTTAGAACTCTCGGAGTCTCTTTCCAGAGGATCTTTACATGGACAAAATTGTCTCAGTGAGCCCATGATTTCACATTTGTGTTCTTGTCGCATTGGTCCTCTGTTGCTGGATGAAAAATGACAAAAGTAAAAAATAATCACAGCTGTCTGGAATTTCATATTAAGTGTCAACATCTGGTCAAAGTTCAGAAAGTTTTAAAATAGTTTTTGCGTGTGTTTCCTTTTCCCTTGAGTTCCCTTACACTATTGGGCATGAATGTCCATAACCTGTCCGCCAACACTGGGATCTACAGAATTTAACATTGTGGGGCTCTGTGCTGACACAGTCATTCCAGGGTGGGTAGGGGGTCCTCCGTGCATCATCATGGCTGGGTGGTGGGGATGGCTTGGCAAATATGAATGCATTGGGGGTCCATGTCTTAACTGAGTAGGGTGTGGGGTCATCTGGGGAGGAGTGTAACTTGGCTGTGCCATACTCATTCCCATAGGACCACCCTGAGAAACGTAGTCCCCTGGCATGCTCTGCAAACCTGAAAATAGAGAGGGAAAAAGAAAGCAGGTCAAATTCCTAAACATTTTTATACTTTACCCATCAAAGATGAAAAGAAAAAAAAAAAACAACAGACACTGCAAATCTTATATCTAAATTTAGCTGCAGATTCTTGCCAATGTTTGCAGACATTCAAACTGTAGTTTGCATTTAATTTCATCGCACAGCAGTATAATGCAACACAACAGAACTAAATATTTAATGCAACTAAATGTCATAAAGTGGAACTGTTTTTCAAAATGGTATTCAGTACATTTCTTTGATAAATGCAATAAGAATATAAATTCCAAGTCGAGTTTTATCAGTTAACTGTTGATATATCATTTACTTTTCTTTGTTGCATTTATAGATATGGACAAAAATGTAGTAAAATGCACTGAATTGACATCTTATCATATCTATATTTCTTCATGAAAAATTTATTATACGGAACATTATGGCATATTCATTTCGAAGGGACAGGCTTTCAGGTATATTTAAAATGAAGCCCCTTTTTTGAATTAGAGTCATTCTTACAGCAGTACACCCAAGAGATCATAAAGGTCAAAGGTAAGAAGTCAATGTAAGGTCATATGACATGCACAGTAGTTTATTTCTGAAAATCCCCCCAAATAATGCTTTGATAATAGGAATAAAATACCATACATTTAGAAATTCTTAGTTAGGATGCACAAAATCTGAACTTATGATTTGAATGTTGGTAAGTCAGCAGTTGGAGGATTTTGATTTCTCTTGCAAGTTACCTGTCCATTGAATTAAGGCTATATTATATTTACTGTCGCACATCCCCAGAGCTAAAAGGACAGCTTTATTCACCTCTATTTAACCTCCAGCACACAGAGTTGAAAAGCTGAACAGATGTTTTTGACACTGTAAGCTGGTAATCTAAAGGCTTATACGCTGCAGTCATTTTGTTAAGTAGATCCGCAGTCCATTATTAACAGAAGTGGCAAAACCATCTAAAGACAATAACACAGCCTGCATAGTCCCAGCTCTCTGTTTATTCTACCACAGCAGCCTGCTCAATGGATGATGATAATTAAGTACCAAATATACCATATTGTGTGGCTGCATAATCAAATCAAGAGAGGATAATATTCTTCTGTATTAAGCTATTAATGTAATTGGTCATGAAGCATAAAATATGTTATGTAATTAAATAGGCTAGAAATTATATGGCCTATATTAAGAATTATCCAAGCTGAGCAAATGTTTTCTCTATAGCTGTTTTAGGGAACATTGCTTTCTACATTTTTTGACTGCATTAGTAAAGGAAGGAGGGAAGGAAATTGGCTTCATCAATGGTGTGCCATGGTGACCCCCTGAGATCTCATATAAAACGTTGGCCTCTATTTACATATAGAGAATGATTTAATCAAGGTGTGTGTTGTTATATTCAGCCTCATTAAACAAGGAAGTTTCAATGTTATGTGAATTTTTTTTATGCTCTGGTGTCTTCAGCAAAGGATATATCTTGTTGGCAGACTCTGAATTTTTTTCAGATGTCAAAAACACTTGAAGCTTTAAAGTCTAATGGGTTTCTTAATCCAACTGCAGCCATTCAGCCTCAGTGAAAAATCCATTCCTTCATATTCAGTTGCTCCTAAATGTCTTTCCCTTTAAATTTATTGACTGACTTTCCTGTCTTTCTGTCTCATGTCGAAAGTCAGTAGGCACATGTAAAAAATAATCAAAACACACCGGCTCCCTAGTGAAGAATCAATGGTGTCACTGCTGTCATATATCTAGACTAGGCATAATGAACTGCAGCATTTCATCTTTGCATATAAGATAATTTGGGCATCAATCGTATTCTGACAGATTTATGTCACTCAAAGGACAGTTCTACTTTTCCTTTTTTTTTATCGCTTCATTGAAGCCTGCTTAATTTCTCTCAGTCAACTGGTGCCCCCAAGACGTTATTTTTATTCTTAAGTGTCCAATATCTGCCTGATGTCTGTGTTTGTGCACACTGGGGCCACAGTAAATAGGCTAAAAAGCAGTCCCACCTGCTTAAAACACACGCAGGCTTGTCAGCTGGCCTTTTCAAAAGTGCACATCAGTGTCATCTGTGCCTTCAGAGATGGGTGATAGATATTTAAAAACAGGTCCTTAGTTTGGAAAGGCATGCAGTTATGGGCAAGGAAAAATAAAATGGGGGCAAATTATAAAAAAAATCAAATGACGTCTCTGAAGTGATAGTGAAGACAGATCGCACCCGACTGTACTTACTTCCCCCTTGCTTTTCGATTGCTTTACATGATGAAGGTTACATGTAGTGCCATTGCCCATCCATGCCCATATTCATGCCCATTCCACTCATAGGTCCTAGAAAGGAGATAAAATCCGAGAAAAGGCCGGAAAATCAGCAATAATTGATGGTGAAAAAATAGGCGGAAACTCAGATTCCTTTTCACTTATTGCCTTGGTTTAAAAAGAAAAAAAGAAAAAGGATGTGTATGGGGCAGAATAAAATGGTAACTGTTGTAAAATCTTTACTTTTTCAAAGAGGATTTTCTCCCCCACCCGATATAAAGAAAGCAAGCAGAGCAGGCAGCAGGCAAATGTTAAACCCACCATGAGAGTGGGAGAGTAGAGTGGATGAAGAAGACTGGTGGAGAAGGTGACACTTCCAGGGAAGCCCAGAGGGGGGATGAGCAAACCTACCTGCAGGCCGGATCCCCATGTGTTGCTGACCGTCCAGCACAAAGCTCCCCATGGGCTGACCCTCTGGACTATATGCTGCTCCTTGGCTCACTGAAGGATCAAGAAGAAAACCTGATTGTAGTCATTCGAGGACACAGAGGAGAAAGAAGAAAAGATATACCAAACAATCAGCAATTGTTCCCGCTGCAGCACCGAAACGTTACAGCAACAATGTGGTTGGCGCTTTAAAGATGGGGGTGTGGTTTGTGTGTGTTCTTATGACTGAGTTAAGGTGGCAGAGGAGCTTTAAAAAAATGTTTCAGGGGAATGACTTTAGCCAGTTTAGCAGTCGGGTCACCCTCTGCAGCCTTGGTTTCTTTACTTCTCTCTCGATTTGTGGAGAAGGCTGAGAAGTTAGGGGCAGCCAATACCTAAATATTGCAAGGAGCCATTTGGTTGGAGTTTTTAATGATCCTGCCATCTCTGGGGGCTTAATGAATATTTTTTTCACATTGTACACAAGCATTTGAAAGTTGAGTGCGATTTTGTAAGATTAAAGCAGACTCAATGGAATTTTTGTCTTTTTAATCCAGGAAATGCAAACATGGGACATGTAATATTTTGATTGTTTTATATTCTTCTCCAACGGGCCCCCTGGCCTCCAGTAATAGAACGATATGTCAGTGTCACTGGGGAAATTTTGCTGAAGTATGACTAATTTTCATAAATTCTTTAAGTGGAGGCCACAGTTAGCATCTCATTCAAGTTTAACACCCTTGTGAGTGACAGTCATCACCACAAGGAACACTCTTTTCCTATAACCCTCATTACAGAGGCCACACTCCCCAGCAAACTGAGGAAAGGCCCATTTCCAAGTAAAACGATTAGGAGTACACTGGGGATGGTTCTGACAGTGCTGTACAATAACTGTTTTGGAAAAACTGAGAGCGTGAGAAAAATCCACGCGTATTTTGATGGGATGGATGTGATGCATTTTAAACAAAGGTAAAAAAAAAATCTCTTAATAAAAAATAATGCTGGCAGTGCAGCACATCAGGCTTTAGTAGAATATTATGAATAGTCAGAGCAAATGAATGGATACAATAAGTTTAACCATGGATGCTCCGGGAGTGAAAGCGAAGCATACACCAAGGAGTTGTGGAGAACAAGAAAATGAGGGCGTGCTAATGATGGGATGCAGACAAGCAAGGAGTAATTCCAGAGCTCACAGTCAAACAAACTGCTTGTGGCACTAATACTTGTGCCCAATTACCAATTCAGAAAGAAAATAAAAAGCAGTTTCAGTCGAGTCAGGGTGGGAAATCTCCAATTAGCACCGATTAGTGGTGTTGCTTCCTAGAATGGAATTCTGGGGACATTAAAAAGAATATTTCTCCCAGAATGCCTGGTGGAAGCATTTATTTGCCAGGTGAGGAGGCTCCTGAAGTACAACTTGAGGAGGATTGGGGCCTGAGGGATGGATGTAGATACTAGTTAGAACTTGCCTGCTCGGTTTGACTGGTCGATCATTGGCTGTACTATTCTCCTTCTGGCATTAATAAACCTGAAACAGAACAGAGAATCCAGTCACCAACCTCGGTCTCTGTGCTCCGAACAGCTTTGCATGAATGTTGCTGGGAATACCACGCAGTCAGATATCTACTAGATATAGATATCTATTTTATTTTAAAGGCAATTCTTCCTTTCAGTGTTCAAAGAGAGTTGACCGATCGCCTGCATTGTCATTGAGCGACCAACTCCAAGTCGACTTGCTCAAACAGAGCTCAGGGAGGGACAAAAGTTCTCCCTGAGAAAACTTCTACTAATCTGTGATTGTGCTTCTGCTTCTGGAACAAGTAGAAATCTGGTTAAAGTTCACAGGCTGCAAGATTTTCCCCTTTCTCTACACTCCCCATCATAGGGAGATGCAGCTTCCCTTTGCAGCTGGTCATAAATGGAGACCAGGCTCTGGCACTCCGCTTTCACAAGGTATTGTTAGGTCAGCAAAGCCATCAATTAGGCTGTCTGAAGTTTTATCACCAACACAGCAGTAATAAGTGCTGGCCAGAAAGACTTCTGCTCTTCGGTGACTCCTGCAGCTTAAGCCTGTAAAGTTAGGGGTCATTCAGAGGTCAGTGCCAGCTGGGGGCAGCCTTTCCAGCCTAAGCTGGGACACCCAGGGCAGCGGATAAGGTAACTGCCAACCATAAACCCAGCCACCTTTCAACCCACTAGAAAGACAGAGCCTCAGGTACACATGGTTGATATTAGAGCTCGAGAGACGTTTTCAAATCAGGTGGTGGCTGAATCACAGGAATGTAAAGGAGAAGCAGTTATTTTGTCTAAGAAGCCTGGATCTAATTTTGTGGAAAATCCAAAAATAAGTGCCTACTTCATGTTACTTTAATGTTTAATAATGCCCATCAAATATTCATGTACAAACAGAGTAAGATGATAAGAAATCCCCTTTATTTCTCCAAATTTAATAAAAACAGAACAATTTTCTACCATTTGCAAGTTACCCTTGTCCCTGTGCTCTTAATGATGTGTATTCCCCACACATTTGAACTTATGCACAGGATTCATTGGCCTTGCATTTGGCTGGGGAGGGGGGCAGTGGCAAGGAGCATACAGCTGGCTGTTCCTTAGAAATATATGTATTGATAACATTTTTCAATATTTCTTGTTTCAAATCTTAAGCACAGAGGGACTTAATGATTAATGAGTCCACATGGGGCTACAGGCAGGAACTGAAAACTCATTCTCTGAAATTAGCCAGAAGAATTCTAGTGTGTGTTGGCAGCTCTGCCTTCCTATGAAGTTGAAGTCCCTTGGAGGAGGACAGTCAGCCCACACAAGCCTCCTGTGAGCATTCTGGTGGGAATACAACTAAGCTGAGGAATAATAGTCGCAAGAAAACCAAAGGAGTCTTTTGCATATGGTGTTTGTTTGCAAAACAATGAACTTCTTTATTACTTAAGAAAGGATGGCTCAGTTGTCAAAAATGTTACACCCCCTTGGCTTTGGGGAAGAAAGTGACAGGCTACTGTAAGTGGAGGTGAAAACAAAAGGAGAGTTGGAACTGCATATTTATTCCCACCTGTCACCTGAAGTGTTGCTGAGGAATCTCTGACCAGATCACAGACACTTCCAGAAGCAGCTCTCAAATCAGAAAAAAGAACTTCATTGTCTACACTTTCCCCACTGCTTTGACTGTGAGCGAGGAGGAGGACCGACCTAATATGTCTACCCCCAGGAATGCTTTTTGTGGGCTCAGGTTAAGAGCAACAGAGATGCTCAGGACAGCCTGTTCTCCTGTCTTAAAGTTGCTGGTGGAGGACACACATGGAAGGGGCCCGTACTTCTTTTTATGTGCTACTAATCCTGTTGTGTGGGGCTTTTTTTTTTTTTTTTTCCTCTATAGGCCAACTCTTTAGGTAAAACCAATTGCTATTTTTTCCCTTTTTAATTTCACCCTTTTACTCTTTTATTATTTACATCTGGAGGTTGTTCCCTTATTTATGTCTTTCTCTCCAGTTCCCCCAAACACTCCCTCACTCACAGAGCTGCAAGGCATCCTGGTTCTTAGTTCTCAGCAGGAGAACTCCACACTGTCTTCAAACAAATAATTACGGGGAAGGTTAGAGGTTCACTCAAAGGTCATTTCTTTGGATACTCCTCAGAATGTTTACATTAGTAAAAACGGGGTCCGCTCAAAAGGTTGTTCAATGGGGGCTCCACAACAATGCAGAACATTAAAAAAGCATTCCGCGTGCTAGCAGGTCTTTAAAGAAGCACTGAACTTGGAAATGCCACTCCAGTATTACATTTTCTACTAGTTACCATGGCATAGACTGGATGTTCACTAGCAGTTATGGCAATGGCCTTTCTCTGCCCACTCCTCCTAAACAAGTATGAATAGGAGCCTCTGAAGGTTTTCACTAGATCCTTTTACAAAGGGTCATAGAGATTTTGCTTTTTTCACATGGGCTCCATTGAGCCTTTCTGCATTTTTTTGTTCTCAAACAATGCTTTTGATCCATAGGACTATTTCTTGCCAGATTCATAATTTTACCACATTCTTCCAAATCAGAACTTTAAAAACATATGGGCCCCAATTTTTCAGAAATCTCTCAACATACAATTCCTGCCAATTGTCAACTCCCCTGATTTTGGTATATTTTGCTAACACTAGAGGTGTTATTATTAAAATTAATAATGAGTTGACTATAAGAAAACTTGGGTGTTAAAAAGTGAAGTTACAACTCTGCTTCCTCCGCCAGTACTGATGACCTCCAGGCCACTCAGAATACACACCATATACACTCAATGGAGGTATTTAAATTATAGATTCAAATAAGTCAAGCTAGAAGTAACTTTTATTTCTTTAATATTCCTAAGATAAATTTTCCACATATAATCTTTCCCTAGAATTATTTGACATGATGTTTTTTTCCATTTCCTCTAATTTATAATTTTAAAATGACTTTTTCAATATTCAAGGAGTAAATAGAATGTCAAGTTTTGATTCTACTTAAAATGTGAAGACTCTAAGCAGAAAAATCAACTCATCTTCAGTCTTTCAAGGTCCAAACTCCATTCATATGGAAAAATGCAACTTGCTGGTTCAAAGACAAAAGACTTGTCTTAAAAAGGCTCAAAAGTTTTCTTGGATATTAAATGGGTCTCACAAAATAACATTTTGATGAGTTAAGTGTAAATGAATCAGACACATATGGATTAAGTTATCCTTGAATTTCACACGGGCTTAAAAAATAAGGGGAAAAGAGGGTCTTGGCAAAAAACATTTTGGACTTTGCCAAACCCAAAACATTTGAAAAATTGCTGAAGACATCCAACTAACCAAAATGCAGCAAGCTGCACCCAACTTTAATGAAAACCCCCACAAGTTATTTCCAATCCAAAGACTGTTAGGTTTTTCATCTGTATCTGATATTAAAAAATTCTCTAAGTTTTAATGTCATCCCAGAATGATTTTGAAGTTGCAGCCATATAATATACTTCTCTATTGGTACAAACAATTTAAACCTAAGTTATAAAGTTTTCTTGGATATTAAATAGTTCTTTAAGATACTCTGAGTTTTGTACAACTTATATGGGAAATGTGATAATAAGCCTAGAGCCTTATCCAGATTTCACTTAGAAAAAAAATATTTCAATAGCCTTACTGTGATTCTTTTTTTAAGGGCTACAGATAATTCTGTTAGTGACTCCTTAGGGAATGAGTACCCTAAAGTGCACTCATTCCATTGATTTGTATTGAACACAGAGTTAGTACCCAGCTCACATACATACTCTGTAGAGTGTCTACTAGGACTATCTATTTCTCTGTAAATTTTATGCAAATAGAAAATGCATTAGTATGTGTGATCCTTAAAAATTATACACCAAGACTGTTAGCTTAAAAATAACTTAATTATAGGGTAGGGGATGTAGCTCAGTGGTAGAGCACTTGCCTAGCATATGCAAGGCCCTGAGTTCAACCCCCAACACTGCAAAAAAAAATTATAGAAATAAATTCAATATTTTTCAAGAATTGCCAGGCCTTTCCAAGTTAATTCAGAGATGATTTTTAAAAAAGCATTAAAAGAATAAACTCCAGAGTAAATACTAAAAATTTCACCTTATATTATCATGCTGGAGAGATTTTTCCTGCAGCCCTTCCTGCCACTACCCCCAAGAAATCCATACTTTTCAGTTTTGCATACTTTTCTGCAATTGAAATCTGACCATCATGAGTTTTCTTTTAAGATTTTTTACTCCACAGCACAGTTTAGACTGACAGAAGCAGACTTAGGTGTCATTTCCTGATTGTTGGTTGGTTTCTTTCCCTCCTCTCCCCGCCCCTTTTAAATGGCTGATAAATCTCTTCTTTCTGGTTCACTAGCTGTACGCCACACCTGGTAACTAACTCCTTTCTGCAGCATTCCTTTTGTTAGAAAGTGCAGGCCTCTGTGGAGTCACCTGGACAGCAGCCAGCCCTAAACATGACGAAGAGGAATTAAGAATCCTAGAATTGAAGTTTTGCGTGGATTGGTTTGGTCAAGGAGAAGGCTGAACTGTTGAAGAGGGATCAGATCAATTTGGAAAATGTGTTGTAGGTAGCTCAGTGATGGGCCACCTGTCCCAAAAGGAAAAAGCTCTGCTTCTCTACTTCAGCCAGACTACTTATTCACAAAGCTTGCTCCTGGTTGGTGCTTCAAGCAGTGAAGCTTGCAACATTGGCAAATCAGTTATAAAGTTTCCATTTTTTTCTAAAATGCAAGCCTTTTTCTGTATGTGATTATGGCTAAGAGTAGGGTTTTCTCAGTAAGATATAGTGAAATGTTGAATCAGTGAATCAGGCAGGTTTAACACCATTGGACATGTACTTGGGCACATGAATGATTGAGTCACATTGCAAACATAAGCTGCTCACTGGTGGCCAGACAATGGGTCTTTTCTCATAGACAAGTGTGAGAAAAGTAAAGTAAATGAATGGAATTCATATGCTACTTAGGGAAACATTCACAGATCATAATTAATTTCCCTGAGCCAAGGCTTAATTTATAATTTGATAGAATATTAGATTTGCCTACACCTCTATAAACACATGAAGTAAATACTAACAAGTTTACAATATGAGAAGATGATGCTAATCTGGAGCCACAAACAGTTTGTAGCTTTGCGAATATCCCTTGAATAGTGGAGTGTTCATGCTGACATCAAAGACCCTGGGCAGGATTATGAAGTAGCTGATGCTTATCTTTGATGGCCTTCTACTGTGTTCTTTCAATACTCTTCCTTTTATCTAACTCTTCCCTAAAGTTACAAGAACTTGCCCTACTTTGAACATGCCCTCCTTAATTATTGTTCCATAGTTTAACTTTCGGAGAGAGCAACATAATGAAGAGCAAGGTTTCATGTTCTCTGCCCTTTACTTACAGTGTGACTTGGGGCAAGTCTACTTAACCTTCCCAAGTCTCAGTTTGTTTGCTATCTATAAACTGGGGAAATGAACCAGGCCTGGATTGTTCTGAGGAATAAGGGAGATACTATAGGTAAGATTCTTGGCACCATGCCTGCCTGGCATATAGTAAGGGCTCATTATATATTAGCTTACAATCAAAATGCACCTATCTAATACTCTTAAAGATCTCTGTTCTCTCATAGGTAATAATTAAGAATAGGTGGGTGACTATTTAGCATATCCATGCTGGGTTGATAACAGGATAACAATGTGTTATGTTCCCACAATCAGCATGTGTCCATATGGTGAGGTCTTCCTGGAAATCGCAGCTTACTCCAAGCGTATGATAGTATGGTAGGGATTTTAGATGATGGTTCCAGCATCTGCTGAGGGTAGATTGGGTAGCGAACTGAACTCTTTGGGAATCACACACTGTACATTGTTCTCCAGATCCCTGCTATTCTAAGTGTGTTCCATGGACCATCAGCCTCAACATCACTTTAAACTTGTTAGAGATGCAGAAATAGAGTAGTCCCCACACTTGCATCACTGAATCCAAACCTGCATTTTAAAAGATCTCCAGGTGATCTTTGCACATTTGTTTGGGAAGCCTTATTCTAGATCATAAACCACATTTTAGTGCTATGCCTAAGAATAGAAACTTGCAAAAATTAAATTTTAATTGTGAATCCTAGCTGCAAACAAATACACACCCTATTCTCTTTAGGTATCTCAGATCTAACCAGTCTTTTAATCACTTGCCTTGGGTAATAAACAATTTATAATAATTTATTTTACTCCATCTGTGCCTCCTAAAGGAAAAGTTGGACCAATAAAATGTTTTTGTGGAAATTGTTAGCAGTGGCTATCTTTCAAAAATGGACAGGAGGGAGATGGTAGATTTTTCTCTTTTTTTCCATATAATTCTGTATCGTTTGAATTTTTAATAATAAGCATGATTACTCTTATAATTAAAAGAATATTTAAAGGTGACTAAGAAAATTTGGCATTTTATTTGACTGAGGTTTATATAGATAATTGTAAATGGTTTTTGTTTTGTTTTTTAAATAAAAGTATTTGAGGAATTAGGGGTAAAGTGCTTCCGAACATGCATGAGGCCCTGGGTTTGATCTCCAACACCACAAAAACAAACAAACAAACAAACAAACAAAAAAACCCAAAACCAAACACAATGCAACAAAAAAGCATTTGAGAAATGGCCCCTCAGATAGGGAATTATTTTTTATTTCCTTTATAATACTGAGCAACAACAAACACTGGTGGTGTGTAACAAAACATCCCAGCAGGTTATGATTGTGAAGCGCTGTTACGCTTACAGAATGCTATCAAATTATTTATATGTGCTATTTATCATGTATGATAAAAGTGATCTTTCAAAGCTATTTGGAAGCAAGAGAGTAGAAAACACTCACAATTCCTTAGCTATTTGTATCTAGGATCTATCCTCTTAAAGATAAAATACTAAGTCAATAGACATAAGTTGTAGTATTTTCCTTCATCCTGTATGTGATTTATTGCAGATGAAAATCAAGTAGAAACTGAATTACTTTGAAAGTTTTACTACTGATATTAAAATTCCAGATCTGGGTACCTACAAACCATACAGTGCTTCTGAAAACAACTTTTTGCCGACATAGAAGATGTATCTACAACTTTACGCAACTCTATCAGCATAAAAACAGGATTAATCATTTTCAAAATTACCCATTTCCAGTTACCTGTTCATCTATCTGAGTGTAGCCTGACTGGACTTTTATAAATCGAGCAGTTACTTGATCAGTCATATAAATTCATAGCAGATTCCCCCAGTGTTCCTAGTCATTTACTAATTCACTCTAAGAAGAGAAGATCCCCACAAATCTAAGTATCTTTTCAGCTTTCACCATCACCTTTGATAGGAGTATTAATTCTCTATCCTACTTCTCAATGGAAGCCACCTAAGCATTAACTTGCCAAAAATGCACCCAGCTGTTTAGCAATTATGTATTAGATATGTATGAAGAGATCAAGGTGCACTCACATGCCCTGTGCTATGGATATGTCTCTGATTAGCTTGTCATCTGCTCGGAAGAAGATGTAGGCTGATTCTCCCATACAGTCTAGCAGGCCAGCTGTTAGCTGCCTGTCAAGCCCTCAAGTGGACAAGTAGTCCAGGAGCAAAAATGTCACTCCTTTGATCTGGCAAGGAGCAGCTGCTGATTTATAGAGTAGGACTTTGTTCTTCCGTTCTATTTTACTTTCTTTCCTAAGGCAGAACCACAAAATCCAGGAGAAAAAAAAAAAGTGCCTTTCCCAGCAACATCAACAAGCTCTGACAACTGCAACAGGGTTTTTCTTGGCCCTAACAAAGCTCTCAGGCGTCTCCTTTGACGCTCACCTTTCCCCCCTCCCCTTCCCCCAACCCCACCATTTTTTGCAATGCGGTAGTTATTGTTTAATTCAGCTTCTGTAAATGAAATGGACTGTGGCCAGCAAGCCTGGGGCATAAACACACCTGTATGAAAGAAGCCTTATTGTAGCAACCATCTACAAGCAAGCTCGCATGAACCTCACGCTCCTGAGTTCAGAAAGAAGCTCCATTTTTTCTGACAGCAAATTTTACCTTAAGTGAGTTTCTATTTTTGGTGCCACCAACCTATGATGACCACAGTTGAACTGTTTCCTTTCCAATGGCACTACACTTTTTCAATCAAAGAGAAAAAAGGATTAGCGCTTTTTTTTTTAAATCTGAGAGCAAACAGATCCATCAAAAATGTTTATCCACTGTCTAAAATATCAATCATTGAAAGCTGAGTTAAACATCCAGAAAGACTTTAGCAAATGCAATATCAAAGATGCCATAATGTTGATTGCATTTCTACTGATTCATACTGACATGAGCTTCCTTGAATAGCCTATAAGGAGAAAAAATATCAGCAACAAAATCTACATAAGCTATTCGCAACGTCTTGCTAAGATAGCAAACTGGTTTCAAATGTGTGATACTGTTCTCAGTAAGCCTGTCAGGTCAGAGGTGCCTAGCAGCCAAGTGGGACAGGAAACGATGCAGCCTTGAACAGTCATCATAATTTCATCAGTCATTCGACTATAAGAAGTCCTCACTGTGTGTGTGTGTGTGTGTGTGTGTGTGTGTGACAGAGAGAGAGAGAGAGAGAGAGAGAGAGAGGAACACGAGCGCATATCAGGCAATAAACTTTGCCAGCGATGAATTCATTAACACCTAGTAGATTTTCAGTGTTGCCCCTGGAGGAGGAGTGATAAGGGAAAAAATATGTATATGTTTGTGTATGTGTGTATGTCTTGGGGGGGAGAGAGAGAGAGAGAGAGAGAGAGAGAGAGAGAGAGAGAGAGAGAGAGAGAGACTTGTCCTACTCTCAACTCTATGACATTTATACATATTATTGCATAGGTCAAGGACAGGAATTTTCTGGGGGTGGAAATGCTAGAAATGAAAGGAAAAAGAAGGAGTTCTAAAAATTCTTGCTTCTATTCAGTCATGCCATGCTCCACTATTTGCTCTCTTTCCCTCCTTTCTTGAAGGAGGGAACATATATTTGCCTCTGCCTCATTTCTTGCTTTAGCCTACATTGTCCTCCTGTCCTAAAAGGAGTCAAAAGTTAAACACTGCCAGGTGTGGTGGTGAACACCTGTAAACTCAGGAGGCTGAGGCAGGAGGATCCAAAGTTTGAGACCAGCCTCAACAACTCAGTGAGGCCCTAAGCAACTTAGTGAGATCCTTTCCCAACATAAAAAAATAAAAAGGGCTGAAGATGTGACTCAGTGGTAAAGTGCCTCTGGGTTCAATCCCCAGGACCAAATAATAATAATAATAATAATAATAATAATACACTGATCTGAATATTCAGACCATGCTTCCTCTTAGGGTCTTCCCTATGAGAGACTGAGTTTGGGGTGGGGCTAGGGGACAGGAAAGGAAAGCAAGGTATAGAGGAGTAAGAATAATATAAGGCCTAATTTTATACCTTAAAAATAGAATGAATAATTAAAAAATTTTTTTTAGTTATCAATGCACCTTTATTTTATTTATTTATATATAGTGCTAAGAATTGAAATTAATGTCTCATACATTCTAGGCAAGTGCTCTGCCACTGAGCCACAACCCAGCCCAAGAATGAATAATTTTTAAGATTCACAACAATCTGTATGTATGTCATAGTTGATGCCTTCCATACTGTATACTTAACAGAAAACAAATTTAACAGCAGAATATAAAACAATCACACATAATATGAAATTATACATAATTATATGGACTCTAAGAAGAGTCCATATAAATATATTTAAATACTGGAAAATTCAGGTCATGTCTTTAGAGATTTTTACCTTTCACATTCACAGAAACAAACTGAATGATCACAATTTGAGAACACATTAATAACTCAAACCAACATAGGCTACACTCACTAAATTAGTGTGAGGGGGTCGATTTAAAAAATCTGAAGAGATTAATCACCAAATTTTTGGATAGGAAAAAGTTGAACCAGATTGAAAGAACGTAGAAAATTATCAGGGAAGAAATAAGAAAATAACATGCTTTTAGGCACCAATTCAGAACAGAGCTGATTCTGTGCAAAGGGAGGGCAAAGGGACTGAATTCAGATGGTTCTCAGTTTTGTTCTGAAAAACCTAGTGACAGTTAACAGGAACCTGGTGGAGGTTCTTTTTTTTTTTTTTTTTTTTTTTTTTTTTTTTTTTTTTTTTTTTTTTTTGAGAGAGAGAGAGAGAGAGAGAGAGAGGGAGTTTTAATATTTATTGTTTTTTAGTTTTTGGCGGACACAACATCTTTGTTGGTATGTGGTGCTGAGGATCGAACCCTGGCCGCACGCATGCCAGGCGAGCATGCTACCGCTTGAGCCACATCCCCAGCCCCGTGGTGGAGGTTCTTGAGTGACACACTGAATCCTTAAAATCCTTGCACAGTGAAGGAATCCTTTCCAAGAGCCATGTATAGGGTGAACTGAATGGATGAGAATCTAGAAGCTAAGAAGGTAGAAATCGCTTGTCTACTTCAGGCAAAAGGGGTAAATAAAGTTAGCTCCAGTGAAGGTGTAGGAATGAGCGGTTTGGAAAACTCCTTTTGAATCATGCTTTGGAGATGAGGGAGAGATACAAATATAAAAGATATTAGATGATAAACTGGAGAATCCATGTTTGGTGGGTTATGATGTGTAGTTCTGGTGGGGTGAGGCCAACTCAGTTTTCCAAATGTTACCTCTCTGCATTAGCAGTGGAATTTCTGGGCTGAGATCACTCAAGACAAAGCATAAAAGAAGAGTGAAAGCCTAGAAAGAAGTGGTTTTATTTCAAAACCTCAGATCTCCTTATATTTCTAAAACTGCATGAATAGTCCAGAGCTACAGCATCAAGTATTAGAAACTGCTTGGCAGACTCCAAGAAATGACTTCCTCCTCATACCTCCCCGGGATTTTTACCAAAAACTTCATCTAATCATGGCTGACAGAGTCAATGGTCAGTGGCAACCTCTGGCAATGGCTTTATTTCTAGTCTTTCGGGTTTGCTCCTTCTTTTAATTTTGAGATAATCTGTGTGACTAGATTAGGAAGCTAATAGTAATTATATAATACACACTGTGTGCTGTGACACCACGTGGGTTCTACTCCACACTTAACAACAGTGCTTTTAGATTTTAGTAGTGGCATTTATCAGAGTGTTTTTAAAATGGGATATATATCTATATAGCTAAATCTGTATCTGTAGATATCTATATGTTGCAAAAGATATATATGTGTATATCTATACACACATACATGTGTCTATATATCTCAGACATATATATGTACATATATACATACATACACACACATATATGTATCTCAGAGAGTGTGTGTCTTTAAGCAATAGTATAAGGCAATCAAGGGAGGGTTTTTTTTCCAAGGCAGTAACAACTAATTGAGAAGAGAATGATAAGACAAAGTGTTACATTTAAAAGGGACTCCATTAAGGTGATGGCTTCCAAATTGTGTCCTCCTTTCAAACCATATTTTTCTTCTTAAATGGTTTTTTTTGAGGTGAAAAATATAGCACTTCACCCAAAATGGTGTGGAAACAAATGGTTCACAAGTCTCTATTCTTTCACTTGGGGCAAACCACCCCAGGACCAGTAATCTAAAGCCACTTGAAGGGAGGGTGCTATGCATGTGAATGTCCCCAGGGCCCTTTCATTTGTCCTTGGGGCTCCTTTTTCCAAAGCAGCAGGGAATGCTTCAGAAGACCAGATTGGCATGCCAGAAGTATTTGGATGGGCCAAGCGCTTATCCTTCTTTCCTTTCTCCTGCTGGTTTAAAAGAAAGGATGTTACAGAGGACACATCAGAAGGTGGCAACATTCTCAGGGCCCTTTATCAATACCACTGCTTACTTTAAATTGTAGCTTGGTCTGTTGTTGAGAGGCTGAGATTTTAGCACTTTTAAAGGGAACCATAAGTGAGAAATCTCCTAGGTGTTAAGCTTTAGAGTGGCTTCAACCCAAAATAAAAAAAAAAAAAAATGAGATTAAAACACAGAGTCAAGTAATATTAAGAAAAAGATCCAACAAATAAAATATCATAAATATGCATGTATGTTACAATCTTTCTATTTAAACCAAATGATATTTAACCAGTTTATATTGGCATCTAGTAAAGGTGCCAATGGGGGGGGGATCAAAGATGTAAAAAATTTTCAGTCTCCTTAAATAAACCGTAGTTTTAACATCCAACAATAATCTTTAAAAATTATTATAAAGCATTCTATATATCAGAAACCAAAAATTATATTTATAAACATCTGGCTTAATTTCCTCATTTATGATGTTCAACCATTGAAGACTGGATTCAAAAGGAATTTCCTGAGCATCTTTTCTTAATAACAAATTTAACATTTTTCACTTGAATTTGACAACCAGGTAGCATTCTGTATCTTCTCCAATGATGTCACGTGCAGTCTTTCCAATGTGACTGTATTATTACCCACAAAAATTTTAACATCATACTGTAATCATAAAAGACATAAAATATATCTTTATAAACCACAAGAGACGTAGCAAACCAGCAGTTATGCTACATCTGCTTTAGTCCTTAAATATTTCAGCTTTAGAGGGTTAGTTAGTGGATCCCCCCACAATTTGCAGAGAAATAAAGACATCAACTTTTGATTCTGACATTCTGTACAAAGCTGTAATCTCCAACACATAGAGATGCAAACTACATTGTGCTCAATTTGAAAGAATTTTAAAAAGAATATTCAGATTTCATTTCTATCAGAATTTCCTAAAATGGTTTAAATTAACTTTTAGAAACAGAAATGACGGCATATGAATTCTCTATTTTTATAGATAAGTAACATCATCATCTACCAAAACACAATTTAGTTTAGTGCTCTAATTGGTTTAAGTGCCATGGTTTGTTTGTTTGTTTGTTTGTTCATTTGTTTTTGAAGTCAGGTAATGCATAAATAAGCCCCAAAGCAATTAAGAAGTTTAAAGTTAATATGCTAACTAGAACCACACTTCTCCTTTTGCCTGGAATGGCCTTTCTCCCACCACCATCTGGTCAACACACCCTTCAAAATCCTTATCAGAGAACATCTCTTTGAGGTAACTTCTCTGCTCTATTCTCTGATTAAGAAGCATTTTCTCAGTCAGTAGCACCCAGCTAATATACCTATCCCAGCATTTATTTGATATCACGATGCCAATTTACTTCTCTGACTTTCTCACTAATTTTAGAGAACACATTTTTATTCATCCTTATTGACACCATCAAACATATAGAACATCCTCAAAATGTCTGGTGAATGAATAGCTGAATGAGTGAATAAAAATAGAGTTCCTTGATCTTGGAAATAATTTAGAATCAAAAATAGAACAGCCGTTAGTGAGTCTCTGATAAAATGGTTTGTCCCAGAGCTGGGTAGAGCTAAGATGGGAAATTACTCTTATTTCTCGGATCTGGGCTAGCTCTTGGCTCTCCATAACAAGTGATTATGAGAGGCATAGTTAAAGGTCTGAATCCATCTGGGCATCAGTAAGACCTAGGCAAATGTTGGGTGTAGATAGATGTGAAGAAGAAGACAGACTTGACCTGGCAGAAACTGGGTCTCTGACTTTTCTAGGCTGGGGGCAATAGGCACAGCATGAGATGGAATTAGACTGAAGCAAATGGAGAGGATGGTCTGAGAGTAATGGGAACTGAGTTCAATGAGCCATTAGGGGAGTGCTGGTATGTATGTGTGTTGGGGAATAGAGTTAGAGAACACCAAGTGAAGAAGAAAGATTTGAGAGATGGAAAGAGGAAAGGAGACTAGGAAACTTTCTTAAATATTTTTTTTCTCATTATACCTTTCTAAGGATTTTCCCCCCCAAATGTGCTATAAGGGATACTAGTGTCAATAAGTGTTTGTCCAAATAGGGATGGTAGGTCACTTCTTTCCTTATAAATTATGTTATAACCTTTAGCATGCTGATAAATATTATGAATCTGTAAGAGGGGATGGTATAAGGCAATTCCTAACTTGCTATTAAGATTTTGAGGGCTGGGGCTGGGGCTCAGTGGTAGAGCATTTATTTGCCTAGCATGTGTGAGGCACTGGGTTCAATCCTCAGCACCACATAAAAATAAATAAATAAAAATATAGGTATTGTATCCATCTACAACTAAAAAGAGATTTAAAAAAAAAAAAGATTTTGAGTGGTGCTGGGTGCAGTGGTGCATGTCTGTAATCCCAGCAGCGCAGGAGGCTGAAACAGGAGGATTGCAAGTTCAAAGCTAGCCTCAGCAACTTAGCAAGACTTTGTCTCTCTTTCAAAAAAAGAAAAAAAAAGGGGCTGGGGATGTGACTCAGTGACTGAGTACCCCTGAGTTCAGTCCCTGGTGTACACACACACACACACACACAAGGCAGATTTTTGAGGGGTGTTATGGTTACACAGATTAGAAAAAATGAGGTAGCATTCTAATTATTAACAGAAATTGTATTTTAAAAGCTATTTATCAACTTGAAAATAGGATTTCTATCTTCCTATTACTTAAGTCAAACTCAGATAAACAGCACCACTTGCAGGGCTCTTGTTTTATATCTAACCTGTTCACAATTCCACCTCTCAAGATTCTTGTAAAACGAGACTACTCCATAGACCCTTGACTCTCCAAACATGCTGGTTGAAAACATTCTTTAGAACTTTTCTATTTCAAAGGTATTTTGATCATTAGGGATGATTTAGGGCCAGAATGTTTTCTTTACCCTTTTCCTTTTCTTACCTTTCTTACAGTTTCCTACTCATTGAAGTGTTTCTTTTTAAACTATAATCAGGTATTTTGTGGTCATGCCTAAAATTTTGCTTCACAATAACTGTTAGAAGTTAAAGAATAATCTTAAAATACATGTAGGATATGTGGGGTTTTTTTTTTTTTTTGGTGTGTGTGTATTTCAACACCATCCACACCTTTCATTAATCATATTCATGCTTGGCTGTGGCTGACACATCTATTACATGTGTTGGAGACTCTGTGCAGGGTGGGAAGAGGTAGGGAGCGAAGTGGAGGGATGTTAAGGGGAAGAAGAAATGAGAAGGTGAAGGAAACAGGAAATGAGGAAGCCCTGCTTTGGATAATGTACACTGATGTACAACAAATGCTCCTCAGCCCCCCACCCTCCAATCAATTCGACTTTCTTGTTTACAGAGCCTACAAGTACAAAATCAGCTTTTACTTATAACTGTGTTAAACACCACCTGCCTGCCCTCTGAACCTCCATGTCCCGGGATGAGGTCAGCCCAGTGAGGGCTCTGGTTCTATAAGCAATCCTGTCATTCAGGCTAACAGCAGTGATTCACTCACAGGAGGCAAAAATGACTCAATTGTTGGGCTTATTGACTCCAGGGAGCGCGACTACTCTATCATTACCATGGAGTGCAAACACCCTGAGCTCTGTTTTGGTCCACTTAAAATTACTATTTGCTGTGAAGGATTGGCAAAGCAATTCTTAAAATGATGGGGGTGAAAGTCAGGCAAGCTCCATTATGGGCTTTTCCTTCCGTTTAAGCAGAAGTAAGCAGTACAGGACTCGTTCTGAGCCTGACCCACTTATTTAACCTTTTATTCACTTTGCTGTATTAACATATTAACTGGCTATATAAGCCCTAGGGGGGATAAAAACCTCATGATCAAATTATGGTTCCATTTTCGTGGGTAACCTCTCCTTGGGCGGAAATTAAACCCCAATATAAATACATTTTAGGTCCATACAAAATTGAGGAGGAATGCCAAAAAACAAATGCCGAAAAACAGTCCTTCAAAGACCACCTCAACCGTGGAGTGGTTTGGTGAAATGTTATGCAACAGGAAGTATTTGAAAAACCAAATAAATTTAATTAAATAAGTTACAAAATTATTTTCCCGTCTCTTATCTACTCCCCTTGGTTAATATCCATGACATACTGATGTTGCATAATTGCTCTTATGGAATGCTGCAGCTCAGAGCCGTAATGAGCTGCCTCTGCACAAAGGCAGCAAAAGTGGTTTCCCTACAGAGTTATCTTCTCAATTATTTATACTTGCAACACTTTCACATAATGGCAGTTTTAAAATCAAACAAACAAAGCAAACGGTACAATAAAGGAAGGAGACAAGAAGGAGCAGGGACCTTTTCCTTTCTTTTTCTGAACACCAGAAGGGATGGGCAAGCCACATAAAGTCAACTGAATTTGGCTCCTGGAGAAGTCTCAGGGGCCTTGCAACTGGATGACATCAAAGCACCTGGAGATTGCCACCTTGGTGAGGGATTAAACAAACTCACATACCTGCTTTGTTTTTAATCTGTCATATCTAAATATATAAAGGAATGCAAACTTTGTTTCTTCCTTATGCAAGTTTGTCTTTGAAAATTTCTAATCAGAAGAGTTGCTTCCTACCCCCAACTCTTGAAGAAAAAAGGCGCTAACCTGCAAAATGATGTCAATGTAAACAGAAAAGGGCCTTGTGTGTGACAGTCCTCCCTCAGGCTGTGGAGGGGCTTGCCCAGTTTGTTATGGTGGCTGTTTCCACTGTCCACACCTGCCTTTGGCTAATCACTCAAAAACATTTGAGAATGAAAAGCTACATGGTAGTCCCACCATGTATGGATATGCAAAATAACATAAAGTGCATATTTAAACACGAAGGCAAAAATTATAATGTCATTTCCAATATTTAAGTTTGGCATTTATCTGAAACAAACTGCTTATTGCTACCAAGATGCTCTGACTTACTTGGTTCCTAGCACTTGGCCCAGTAATCTATTTAGAGTAGATACTCAATAAAAGGTAGCTAGATGATTTTTTCCCCCCAAGTCAATCCCCAGATGTGGCTGAGGTTCTTACATTACCAAAAACTAAAAGTAAAAATTTGGGCTGGGGTTGTGGCTCAGCGCTAGAGCGCTCGCTTTGAACGTGTGAGACCCTGGGTTCGATCCTCAGCACCACATAAAATAAATAAGTGAAATAAAGGTATCCTGCCCATCTACAACTAAAATAAATAAATAAATATTTTTAAAAAATACTTTATTAAAAAAAAAGTAAAAATTTGACCAGCCACTTATTGGAACCTGCATAAACTCAATACCTACTCTAACATTCTGAGTTAAATAAGAATAGGTTCCAGCCTTTCGGAAATAATGAACATCATCTACTTGAGCAGTTATTCCATCAACTAATAGACACTAAAATATTTGTGACTAAAGATATTCATTAGTAAAACACAGCTCTTACAAAAGTTCACCTACTAGCCATTTCAAAATAACGGAAAAGTTAAAATAAGTATTTACTTAAGTAACTTTCCTACAAAATTGTAAAAGACAGAAAAACATTTTAAAACAGAATTTGTTTCTTATTTGAATTTTTGCACAAACTCATCATAAATGTATATCATAACTAACTTCAAATCTCTCTTGACACTCAGCTCAGCATTAAAAAAAAAAAAGAGGGAAACTTAAGAATTTTTTTTTTAATCACACAAGAAGGGTCACCAGACTATGATCCATAACCCTGCTGAAGTTATCAGAGAAGTAATGGGACTGAGTTGGGATCAACTATCTTGTTATGCTCTGACCCAAGAATCAAATGACCCAGACATCATAGCATGGCCACTTGGTGCCACTTAAATCTGTTCTTAGCCACAAAGAACCATGCATTAGCCATATTCTGTTGGCTACTTCCTTTCTTCCTGCTGAAGTGATTGGTAGCACGATGGGATCTGAGGGATGGCAGGCTTGGAGTTGTGGACCAATTCTAGTTATTAATATAAAGTTACATCTACTATTGGCCTCTCAGCAGCACTGCCACTTTTAGTACTGAATATGTTCTTTCAAGGGTGTGCACCTGTGGTTGTGAACTGGACAAAGGAAGGTGGTGAACACAGATGATGGCAAGAAAATTCTCCTGCCAAAAGTGTACAAAACATGTTTGGCTACAGGTACCTGTAAATCTGAATGAACTTTGACATACTGCAAATGTGTCCTGTGACATGAATAACATTTTTTCAAAGATGCTCATGAAATAACTAGTATGCCATGAATCACTATGTGAATGATTAGGTAAATGTTGAGGTCTAGTAGACTGTTGGGTAGTTTTTGTCTTTTCACATATGGATGCGTTCAGGAGGGAGGTCTGGGACTCGGTGAATATACTCCAGTCCATTTGAAGAGCTTTCCCTCTGGCAGTAAAAACCCATCTAAAGGTTAGTAGATTATAAGTTGAAGAGACTTGGTTCTGAGAAGCTTGGAGAATAAAACCAGAAACTGAAGTGGAGCTGAGAGAGGATGGCTTTCCTTCCTGTGAGGGCTCCTCCTGATGGGAATAGAAGTTGCTGTCCGTGGCTTGAGGGTAGTAATATTATATGGCCCTCAATTCCCAAATGTGACAGGTTCGTAAAGAAACTTAACCTCTATTTTTCCAGCTCTCCTCAACCACAGCAACACACTGTCTCTTAGTAGGCCAGCCAATTAACCAAGGATTTTTTTTTTTTTTTAAACCCACAAATCTATACCAATGGCTTTGCAGGACAAAAAGAAAGATGTGTGAAGTAAACACTTCATTATTGTTAGAAACTGAGCCAGTATGTTTAGGAGGCAAATAAATTGAAACAGGGTAAGGTTGAAACAAACAAACTATAAACAAATAATCAGAAGAAATGACATATATCTTTTTCTTCCTTCTCTAAGCATCCCGCAGATTTGCACTTGTGTTTCAGTTCACAGTGCTGCAGGCTTCAGTTTACCCATGTCGTGCAAATCTGATAAGGGATTGGCACAAATATGCCAAGCCTGGTTTACAATTTGTTTTGCAACTTCCCTGCCCAGATAAACATAGTCCAAGTACAACTTCCAAAAGAAAAAAAAAAAAAAGTTGTGTTTACTTGTCCTGTTTCTATGATTTTTTTTTTTTTTCCCTTCTAAATGTTCCCTCAGGATGCTGGCTTGCAACCTAGAAAAAGCTTGGATTTCAGCTTTGGTCTCCAAGGTATTCTACTGTTCAGCTGGGCCGTGTGCTTGGAGGGAAGCTCTCTACCTTGCTGATTTAATTAACAGGATTCTTTTCATTATTATGGGGATTAAGTTTCTTCTTGCCTTTCAGTGTTTGGGAAACACTGATTTATGTTTTATATTTTGGAGGAAAATTTATTGTTCTTTGACAGCTGAGGCTCTGTAAATCCCTGGCACCAAAGGGACCCCAGGGAGATGTCACAGTTGCCTTGCCCTGCTCACCTATATGCTGTCATCTCAAGGCTCCCCTCAGGAATCTAGGAGAACTGTCAGCTCTTCAGTGCCCAACCCACTCCTCCTCCTGCTGATCATCATGCCAGCAGGGGTTGGCCCATTCCTGTTTATGAATGGTGGTATTAGGAGGTTGATCAGTAACTGTGAATCAGCGATTTATTTAAGTGCAGCAAACAGTTCATGAATCTTTGAACCCGATTTAATCTCTTGACTAAATGGAGCTCATTGAATTAAAGTGTTAGAAAGTGTGTGCTTATAATGATGACCATGACTGAACCAGAAATCATGGCAAATTTTCTAAATATGACTATGCTGATGAAGGAGTAAAAGAAAACATTTCAAGTTAGTAAGATAGAAAATCAGGCATGGATGGTCCTCATTGTGTTGGATTATCATTTCCCAAGTCAAACCCTTGACTTGGGGGAAAAAGTAAAACATTCAGCAAAAACTTAGGGAGACTTTTTGTTTATATTTTAGGTGAAAAATTTCAGGTGTCAATTAATGCCCATACAATTTGACTATAATCAAAATCTCCTTTTCTAAGAGGGCTCTGTATTCATCAGTTTAAATTCATTCATATTATGTCATTGAATTTTACTGAGCTAGGCATTTAACTGAGGGTATACATATATCTTCTTATTGAAGTGTCACAAAAACTCTACAAGGTGGGTAACAATAGCATTCCCATCTTCTGGTTGGGGAAACTGAGATATAGCAAAATACAATAATATACTTAAATTCCCATAGTCATGAGTGGCAATCATGGCTCTATCTTTCTCTCTCTCTCTCTCTCTCTCTCTCTCTCTCTCTCTCTCTCTCTCTCACACACACACACACACACACACACACACACACACATGATTTAGGGCTAGAAAATATTCCTAGGGTTGCTCTTCCTGCCTTCTCAGGAGAGGTTTGCAGCTGAAAAACTCTTTTGGAAACCAAGCAGCAACGTATACACAAACTAGCTTAGTTCTAGCTTAGTTTATTTACCTGATATTATTTCCAACCAGGCAGGAAAATGGAGCTGTGTATTAGATGAAAGACATAAAGTGTATCATTGGTAATTCATTTCAAGAAAGGTTGTAGACCAGAACTTTTAACTTATCTAGACTCATAAGTCAATAGGTCTTAAGGAAGAATATTGGAAAACATAGAAAGTGCCTATAATTCTAAGTGGTTAGTATTTTCAGAATCTTTAAAATTAAGAAAAATGAACATGAAAATATGATTCTGATGATGGAGGGGAAAAAAAAGAATGTAAAATAAGCCTTCCCTCTGAACTTGATGCAACAGGCCCAAGCAAATTTTCTCATTCATCTGTCCTGCAGGATTATATGAAAATTGTACTTTTGAAATTTGAATTATCTCTTTTGTTTCTAGCCTGTCCATCAGGATCCTCAGATTCAGGGTCTTTTCTAAAAGTTCAGGCTTCTTGAATTTCCACACAGAGGAAATCCTCAACAGATTCTTATCTCTGATCATGCTCTAGAGAAACACTGGGATAAAATGTTGCCTGAGGCACTACCCATCACCATATAACCAAAGGAGTTTTAGACACAGGAAAGAAGGAAGCAGGGAACACTTGAACAGGTTAGCACAATGGTGAGAAGTCCATGCCATGGACATGATGGGCATTTTTTACATCAAGGAAGAATTTCAGAACAGAAGCCTTTCCTTGCCTGTCTCAGCACCACACCACCTAAAATGAGTTCCACGGCCACTGTGTATAGGGTACAATTTCCTGATTTTGCTGGTTCATTTCCTCTCCTTTATCAATAGTCTTGGTTTGCATGTGGAAATTCTAGAAGGCTCAGTACTTGATCCCTTTGAACAAACACATATTCAGTGTCTGTTGCCTATTTGGCAAAACACTGTAATATGGGGCCACTTTTGCAGAGTAAAAAAATAAAAAATCACTAAGTTTGGGATTAATTTCACATCTCAAGGATCTCCAAATTCAGTTGGAGAAACAAGACAAACATCCATCCATCAACATAGTGTGTTGTATGCCATTGAGGTAGTGTAGTTTAATGGACAGACCATAGGTTTTGGAGTACTGGGTTTAAGCTCTGGCTATGCCACTTATTGGACAGTTTTGAACAAATTCTTTAACCTTTCTATTCAACTTAAAATGGAAATAAATTACATGATTTACTTCAAAGGGTTGACCTGAAGATGGAATGTGAAGGCCAATTTGTATTGAAAATGCATCAGAATATCAGTTGAGAAAGACAAGGAAACATTTAACTCATTCTGCAAATGAATTTCCAATGCTTACAATCCTCAAGGTACTACAAAGCTCACACAGATGAAGATGATTCAGTTTTGCGGTGAGAGAGTTTGGAGTTTAGCAGGGAAGAAATGGCCAATCTACAAGATGACAAGTTTCAATACCACAAGAGTGACCACAGTGTGCAGGAAAGATGGAGAAAACATGGGTGAGAGGGGGAAGAGGTGGGAGTATTTGGCTCCTCCTTGAAGAATACTATCAGATGGCAATGGGGTGACTAAAGGAGAGAGAACATACCAGATATAGGAACTACTCAAAACAGATGCACAGTTAGAACAAGAACTCCTGCTTTATACATTTATCAGCATAGATACTGGCTTGAAGTTAGGAGAGAAGTCTGACTCCTGGTCGTACAATTTCTCAGCTACGTGATTGCTCTGATTCACCATTACTCACCTGTAGATTGGAGACAATATACCCACCTCATACATTTATTGTAAAGACTCAATATTGAGCCAAGTAGCTGGTATCTTTGAAAAATTATATGGTTTTAGTAACTTTTTATTTTTTTTAAATCTTGGAAAGGGTGAGTAGAAAAATTCCTAATGTGGCAAAAAAAAAAAAAAAAATCTGAGTAGTGGCCAGGTTATTTGTATGTACAGCGGCCCTTATTTCTACTATCACTTAAACATTGGAGAATAAGCTTCAAAGTGCTTTCATGTTCTTAACTTGAACTTAGTATTTTATCTACAATGACCCACCATTGGAAAATCAATGGAACAAAGTAATAAGTGGAACAACTTGAATTTTAAGTTGTTTTGTTAGTTTTATCTTCCAGGGCTGCAGCTTTTCCCTAACAGGCATGGGTGAGCATAAATATAATGTGTAGACCTTTATTCAGAGCTCACAAATTATTTATTTAGGCATATGAAAATAACATATCTATTCTACTCATTGTTGCTTGAAGTCAAGGACAAAGGAAGCTTATATATTTAGAGGTGGGGAACATGGGTATTGATGATGCAATAAGAAAACGAAAGGGAAAATGAGGCTGGAAATTAAATCACAGAAACTCACAGCAACCTATACCTCTCTACAGTAACCCCCTATTATTTTTTAATCTCAGAAATCTTAGATGGGTAAGCCACAGAATAATGCTAAATTAATTTTGCTGAGTAATAAAAACAGGGCTGCTAAAATGTCTTTAATTTGAGCACCTGGGGGGTCCACAGATGTGGGAAAATAAAGCCATCCTTCTTTGTAATATTATTTTGGGACAAGGTCTCTCTATGTTGCCAAGGCTAGTCTTGAACTTGGGATCTTCTTGCTTTAGACTACTGAATAGCTGGAATTACAGTTGTGTGCCACCTCATCCACCTTTGTGCCTACTCTAACATACAATAATCACTCATTCCTCATTTTTACCAAATAAAGAAAATAGAAATACAATCTTGATGTAGTATATTAGTATACTCTCTAAAGCACCTGTATTTAGAAGTGAAATAATTTTAAAATTGCATGTTACTGAAGCCCTTAATTTTTAAAAAAGGTCATCTCCTATAGAAATCACATGGAGTATGTTCTTCTATATCCTTTACCTAGAATGGAATGACCACCTCACATACAAGGTGGAAATTCAGAATTAACCAAAGTCTGTAAAGCAACAAAATATCTTGCCTTCTTATAATAAAAGCACGTCTCAAAGGAAGGGTCAGCAAAATGTCTGTTGTTTACTTGCAACTCTGAAGAGTTAAATAAATCTAGTAAATTCTCTATTTGCTAATCAAAGATACTATGTAAAGCTAAGATGCAGCCCCTGTAGAATACATCTGCCAAACCACCTTAGATAAATTTTTAAAGAGATGTTCACCTCAGTGATAGGTGTCAACAAGTAAATGTGTCCTGTGATACCTATGAAATACGTCAGGTTGACCAGAGGAAGTCTATGTAGCCCTGTGGGTTCTATCAATCACAGGACCAAAAGAAGCAATGTGGAAAACAAAATGAGAAATGTTCAGTTCCAATAGAACGTGAAGTACAAACCTGTGTTTCATTCAAGAAACATCACTCAGCTTGATTTAGAAGTCAATAACTACTCCCAGACTCAGTTTCCCTAATACTCTATGCTGTTTTATGTGGATTGAAATAATATCAAGAAATTGAGCTTCTTTTCATTTTCAGAGAAAAAAACAGCAAGGAGGCGCTTAGTCTCTTGCTTGTTAACCTATGGAGTGGAAGTTTGCATTCTATACTACCTCCCCCTGCCTCCTGTCTGTCATTCTCTACTTGGACCCAAAGTAGGAAAGAATTTGGTTCACTCAAAGTAGGCCCCCACCTTTTGGGCTGTTCCCACAGCTCATGTTTCAGCACCACTTAGCAATAACTCCCTACTTAAAACACAGTGTGGAAACTGCTATGCATTGTGGAGACCTCTCAGCATTGTTGAAAAAAAAAAATGAAATTTGAGTGGTCCTGCCAAGCAGAGTACATTTAGATAGTTGGCACTAGAACAATAAGAAACAAAGACTCAAGTGCTGGTTGGAAAGCAGGAGGAAGAGCTGCTATAGAGGAACCAAAGAAAATAAAATGAGAATTTAAAAACTGATTTAGCTTTCTTTCTTAGTGAAGACTCATTTGTGGGAAATCCCTTGTTCAAAGGTCAGATATGGAGAGAGATTCCCAGGACATTGCAACAGTTCTACGGCCACTGATGTGGACTGATAGGGAAATACCTGGGCATAAATGACACTGTCATGGAGGAATAACATTTTCATTTGGGAACTCTGACTCTGCTTTCTGATTAAACTGAGCTCTTTCCATAAGATAATGGAGTGCATGGGAAAGAACCTGGAGCAGTAGAAGGGAGAGCTTTGGTTTAAAGTCAGCCCCAAAGGGTTAGCCCTGCTGGGACTGAGGAGCTTTGCCACAGTCAACAAGCCACCACACCTGGAGAAGCCTGCATGTCTCCATATGTAAGAAGGAAATGATAACTTAAGCCTTCTCTACTCCACAGGGCTACGAGACAACATGTATCAAAGTGCCCTGACAACTGTAAAGGCAAAAGTATAAGGCGGCATGGTAAAGAGATATTTCATTAAGGCATCAGAAGGCTTTTTCACTTCATTCTACATATTAACTCCTGAGATCTACTATTTTTTGAATGTTAAGTTTTTATGGGGATTTCATTTAAAAGAGCAGAAACAAAAACAAAAATCCTTGAGGAGTATAGTCAAATTTTGTTTTCCTCCTCTCATCAATATTCTGTATGAAACTGTCTAAGTCATTTGGAAACCTCGATTCTTCTCATCTTTGTGTTTGACACGATGCACCTTTCTATGCAGCGCTTAAAATTATTTAGAAGAGCTGACTGTGGTGGGACACACCTATAATCCCAGCTACTTGGGAGGCTGAGGCGGAACGAACTCAAGTTTGAGGCCGGCCTGGGAAACTTAACAAGACCCTGTCAAAATAAAAACATAAGTAAAAAGGGATGGGAATATAGCTCTGTGATAGCATGCTCCTGGGTTCAATCTTCTGTGTCCCACCCAAAAATATTTAGAAGAAATTCTTCTGAAATACAAGTCCTTAATATAATCTGAAATTAGGAAATTCCTCTAGAAATGAACAGAAAATCTTACCCCAGAAGAATACTTATTCTTATGCACTGTAAATATCCTTAGCAATACTATATCATGATGCTATCTGTGGCAACAGAAGGAAAATATGATGCCCACACAACAGAAAATGCACTGACCTACTGGAGAGCACAAAAGGTACACGTGACAGCACCTGAATTATAGACGTCGTACAATAATCCAGTATGAAACAATAAAGGTGGAGTAGTGTGCCAACAAGCCTAATGTTTTCAGATTCTGGCCCACTTTCCCTTATTCTTCCTGATGATATCATCCTGTTTTAATATTTTGTTCACCACATATGTTTCTTTTTGCTAGGAAAAGATTATTTAATCAATATGTGGATTTGATTCCTATGGAATACAGGTTTCCAACCAACCAGCAATGTATCCCTTAGGAAAAGTCAAGGTGTCCCTACCCATCATCAG
This sequence comes from Urocitellus parryii, assembly GCF_045843805.1. Lineage (NCBI taxonomy): Eukaryota > Metazoa > Chordata > Mammalia > Rodentia > Sciuridae > Urocitellus > Urocitellus parryii. The sequence goes on from NC_135536.1 coordinate 84,815,978, forward strand.
CCAAGCTCAGAGTTGAGGTATCAACTCTGAACTGAATTACAGCTCTTAAAATGCATGAAGACAGTAATGGTCCTCCTCGAAACTGGTAGATCACAACTAGATGAGATTCTTTAGCATGACCTAGAATCATGTTGATGTGCATCACGTGCCCTGGAAAGAAAGAGCAGAAAACACAAACAAAAAGTGGAGCCAAAGTCTTTCTCCACTGAGTCCTGTCAATTTCTCCCAGCATAGGAAAACTCCTACCCCAAACTCCCCTCTGAAATGCTAGCAGCACTGCTTTTGTTCACCTTGACACACTCAAAAGGGAAGCACAAAACAGTCATTTTAAATAGCAAGCCATGCCGTGTAACCTCCCTCTGCACAGGTTTGGCTGAAACATCTGTGGGAAAAAGGGGCTGCAGAGAATTCAATGAAACATAAGCAATGAGAAAACCTTTCTATCCTCTTCAATTACTCAAAAATGGGAAAGGAGCATCATTTTCAAAGGAACAAATGCTACACAAGACATGCCCTTTAAATCCTTTTTAAGGTTCTGTGACCTGTGAAACTCTCTGCAGTATCAGCAGGAGAAAGCCCTTTCCAGAACAAATGCCCATGTTTTATGTGTACTGTATTTGCTAATCATTACTTCATAAGCAAGAGTAGATATACGGTGGGGCTATAAATAATGGCGGGAATGTAAAAGTGAATTGATCTGTCTGGCTATCTAGTAATACTCCTGGCACAAGACCAGTCTTGAATGGCTGCCAACTACCACAGAGCCAGCCAGTGATTTGTCTGGGGGTCCTGCCCTGTCAGGCAGAAAACAGTCTTAAAGCTGAACTCCCACCACTGCAGAGATCACGGCCCGGAGTGTTTCTTTCAGAGTTCCCTTCCATCAAACCAGTCCAAAAATCACTTCATGAAATTGGCATAAAAGAAAGCAAACAGTAGAACCAAATCAAATTTAAAAATTAATGAACATCTTAATAATCCAAGTGGAGCATCATGGAAAAAAATATGAAATGTATATATCACTGGTCAAATTGAATTATAAAGAAGGTCAGAGAGAATCAGGGTATGGTCCCACCGATCACGACTGTAGACTATATAGAGACTTGCCACAAATTGATCCATTTGAGGTGCCAAACTTGACCATTCCTTAGCCCCAGGCTCAGATGAGCAGAGCTGTTAGGGCCTTCCTATGGAGAAGCACCTGCACAGGTTGAGATATTTCAGTATAAAAGCCCAGAAAAATTGGGTCAGTCTCAAGTTCAAATGGGTGAGGTTCCCTGACGAAGAAGTGGGGTGGCTCAGCATCAAGTTTGAGGACCAGAAGATACAATCATGGGTTGATCATCTCCTTCAATTTCCTCCCAGGTTCCTGTCATCATGCCACCCTCCCTTCCGAGTAGGTGAGTGGGATGCTGGCCCTGGTGGCATCAACTTTCCCCTGCGCATCAAACAGCAAGACAGCTTGGGCAACACACTTAACCTTGGGACGCCTTGCAGGGAAGCAGTAACGCGCCTCTCTGGCACTGTTACTTGTATCCCTCAAGGCTGTCTCCCCAAATTATTGTAAGAGCAACCCCAGCTTTAAAAAAAAATGCAAAAGGTAAAAAGGAAGTAAAAAGAGAGAAAGTCCTATCCAAGAAAGAGCTCAATTTCAGCTTGCTAGGGGCACTTGATTCACAGGCCTCAGACAGATCAGGGCCCCTCCTGAGTGTTTACTACACATGTGCAGGGTCCTCACCAGGACAGAAAGTAACGGAGAAGGCTGGCATGGAGATGGAGGGGTGCACCCTGCGCATCCAAAAATTGCTAATTATTTAAAGATTGGCAAGTGGAATTTCCTCAAAGTGATGCGTGTTTATGTCTCAGAGACCACAGAAGGGTGAGGCAGCTGCTTTGTTTGGATATTTCTTCATTTTTTTTTATTGAATTTCATAAAT